>NW_027513605.1:0-165167 GCF_048772815.1 Callospermophilus lateralis | reverse complement strand
AAGCTTGGCAACCCCTTTCAATGAAAGTGCTTTTCCACAGTCTATGATTAGGGATACTTGAGAAGGAAACAAATCATAGAGAAAAACCTGAGAACACCTTTGTTTTGCCAAGTGTCAAAGAGCTACTACAAACCATGTTGGATTTAGAGTTCCAAATTCATCTATCTATATAAGAGAGAACAGAGGGATACCTAAAAATATAAACTGCTACTGTAAACTAACGCTTCAACCTAGAAAAACAAAATTTTGAGTCAAGTGTGATTTTTGTACCGATCATTACCACCAAGTATCATCAAGACTGGGTGAAAAAATGTTTGCTGGTATTTCGGAAACTCGTTATTTCTTAGAAGTTGGCAAACCCTTTCAATGAAAGTGCTTTTGCACAGTTTGTGCCTAGGGTTACTTGAAGAGGAAACAAACCATAGAGACAAAACAGAGAACTTCTTTATTTTTTCAAGTTTCAAAGAGCTACTACAAATCATGTTGGATTTAGATTTCCAAATTCATCTATCTATATAGGAGAGAACAGAGTGAAAATTAAAAATAAAAACTGCTACTGTAAACAAACGCTTCAACCTAGAAGAACACAATTTGGTGAGCCAAGTGGGATTTGTGTACCGATCATTACCACCACGTATCATCAAGATTGCGTGAAAAAATATTTGCTGGTATTTCAGAAACTCATTATTTCTTAGAAGCTTCGCAACCCCTCTCAATGAATGTACTTTTCCCCAGTCTGTGCCTAGGGCTATTTGATGAGAAAACAAACCATAGAGACAAAAGTGAGAACTCCTTTATTCTGTCAAGTTTCAAAGAGCTACTACAAACCATGTTGGATTTAGAGTTCCAAATTCATCCATCTATATAGGAGAGAACAGAGTGAAACCTACAAAAAAAAAACTGCTACTGTAAACGAACGCTTCAACCTAGAAGAACAAAATTTCGTGCGCCAAGTTTGATTTTTGTACCGATCATTACCACCAAGTATCATCAAGATTGGGTGAAAAAATATTTGCTGGTATTTCAGAAACTAGTAATTTCTTGGAAGCTTGGCAACCCCTTTCAATGAAAGTGCTTTTCCACAGTCTATGCTTAGGGATACTTGAGAAGGAAACAAATCATAGAGACAAAACTGAGAACTCCTTTATTTTGCCAAGTGTCAAAGAGCTACTACAAACCATGTTGGATTTAGAGTTCCAAATTCATCTATCTATATAGGAGAGAACAGAGGGACACCTAAAAATATAAACAGAAACTGTAAACGAACGCTTCAACCTAGAAGAACATAATTTGGTGAGTCAAGTCGGATTTGTGTACTGATCATTACCACCAGTATCATCAAGATTGGGTGAAAAAATATTTGCTGGTATTTTGGAAACTCATTATTTCTTAGAAGATTGGCAACAACTCTCAATAAAAGGGCTTTTCCACAGTCTGCGCCTAGGGCTACTTAAAGAGGAAACAAACCATAGAGACAAAACTGAGAACTCCTTTATTTTGTCAAGTTTCAAAGAGCTACTACAAACCATGCTGGATTTAAGTTCCAAATTCATCTATCTATATAGGAGAGAACAGAATGAAACCTAAAAATAAAAACACCTACTGTAAATGAACGCTTCAACCTAGAAGAACAAAATTTGGTGAGTCAAGTGGGACTTGTGTGCTTGTCATTACCACCAAATATCATCAAGATTGGGTTAAAAAATATTTGCTGGTATTTCGGAAACTCGAAATTTCTTGGAAGCTTGGCAACACCTTTCAATGAAAGTGCTTTTCCACAGTCTCTGCTTAGAGCTACTTGAAGGGGAAACAAATCATAGAGAAATAACTGAGAACTCCTTCATTTTGTCAAGTTTCAAAGAGCTACTACAAACCATGTTGGATTTAGAGTGCCAAATTCATCTATTTATATAGGAGAGAACAGACGGATACCTAAAAATATAAACTGCTACTGTAAACTAACGCTTCAACCTAGAAAAATAAAATTTGTTGAGTCAAGTGGGATTTGTTTACCGATCATTACCACCAAGTATCATCAAGACTGGGTGAAAAAATGTTTGCTGGTATTTCGGAAACACGTTATTTCTTAGAAGTTGGCAACCCCTTTCAATGAAAGTGCTTTTCCACAGTTTGTGCCTAGGGTTACTTGAAGAGGAAACAAACCATAGAGACAAAACTGAGAACTTCTATATTTTGTAAAGTTTCAAAGAGCTACTACAAACCATGTTGGATTTAGAGTTCCAAATTCATCCATCTATATAGGAGAGAACAGAGTGAAACCTAAAAATAAAAACTGCTACTGTAAACAAACGCTTCAACCTAGAAGAACAAAATTTTGTGAGCCAAGTGGGATTTGTGTACTTGTCAATACCACCAAGTATCATCAAGATTGGGTGAAAAAATATTTGCTGGTATTTCGGAAACTCGTAATTTCTTGGAAGCTTGGCAACCCCTTTCAATGGAAATGCTTTTCCACAGTCGCTGCCTGGGCTACTTGAAGAGGAAACAATTCATAGAGACAAATCTGAGCACTACTTTTTTGTGTCAAGTTTCAGAGAGCTACTACAAACCTTGTTGGATTTAGAGTTCCAAATTCATCTATCTATATAGGAGAGAAAAAAGTGAAACCTAAAAATAAAAACTGCTACTGTAAATGAACGCTTCAACCTAGAAGAAAAAAATTTCGTGAGCCAAGTGGGATTTTTGTACCGATCATTACCACCAAGTATCATCAAGATTGGGTGAAAAAATATTTGCTGGTATTTCGGAAACTCGTTATTTCTTAGAAGCTTGGCATCCCCTCTCAATGAATTAGCTTTTCCCCAGTCTGTGCTTAGGGCTATTTGAAGAGGAAACAAACCATAGAAACAAAACTGAGAACTTTTATATTTTGTCAAGTGTCAAAGAGCTACTACAAACCATGTTGGATTTAGAGTTCCAAATTCATCTATCTATATAGGAGAGAACAGAATGAAACCGTAAATATAAACTGCTACTGTAAACGAATGCTTCAACCTAGAAGAACAAAATTTGGTGAGGCAAGTGGGATTTGTGTACTTGTCATTACCACCAAGTATCATCAAGTTTGGGTGAAAAAATATTTGCTGGTATTTAGGAAACTCGTTATTTCATAGAAGCCTGGCAACCCCTCTCAATGGAAGTGCTTTTGCACAGTCTGTGCCTAGGGCTACTTGAAGAGGAAACAAAACATAAAGACAAAACTGAGATCTCCTTCATTTTGTCAAGATTCAAAGAGCTACTACAAACCATGTTGGATTTAGAGTTCCAAATTCATCTATCTATATAAAAGTGAACAGAGTGAAACCTAAAAATAAAAACTGCTACTGTAAACGAACACTTCAACCTAGAAGAACACAATTTGGTGAGCCAAGTGGGATTTGTGTACTTCTCATAACACCAAGTATCATCAAGATTGGGTGAAAAACTGTTTTCTGGTATTTCGGAAACTCCTAATTTCTTGGAAGCTTGGCAACCCCTTTCAATGAAAGTGCTTTTCCACAGTCTCTGCTTAGGGATACTTGAGGAGGAAACAAGTCATAGAGACAAAACTGAGAACTCCTTTATTTTGTGAAGTTTCAAAGAGCTACTACAAACCATGTTGGATTTAGAGCTCCAAATTCATCTATCTATATAGGAGAGAACAGAGGTATACATAAAAATATAAACTGCTACTTTAAACTAACGCTTCAACCTAGAAAAACAAAATTTGGTGAGTCAAGTGGGATTTGTGTACCGATGATTACCACCAAATATCATCAAGACTGGGTGAAAAAATATTTGATGGTATTTCGGAAACTCGTTATTTCTTAGAAGCTTGGCAACCCCTCTCAATAAATGTGCTTTTCCCCAGTCTGTGCCTAGGGCTACTTGAAGAGAAAACAAACCATAGACACAAAACTGAGAACTTTTTTATTTTGTCAAGTTTCAAAGAGCTACTACAAACCATGTTGGATTTGAGTTCCAAATTCATCTATCTATATAGGAGAGAACAGAGGGAAAAATAAAAATAAAAACTGCTCTTGTAAAGGAATGGTTCAACCTAGAAGAGCAAAATTTGGTGAGCCAAGTGGGATTTGTGTACTTTTAATTACCAGCAAATATCATCAAGATTGGGTGAAAAAATATTTGCTGGTATTTCGGAAACCCGTAAATTTTTGGGAGCTTGGCAAACCCTTTCAATGAAAGTGCTTTTCCACAGTCTCTGCTTAGGGCTACTTGAAGAGGAAACAAATCATAGAGACAAAACTGAGTACTCCTTTATTTTGTCAAGTTTCAAAGAGCTACTACAAACCATGTTGGATTTAGAGTTCCAAATTCATCTATCTATATAGGAGAGAACAGAGGGAAACCTAAAAATATAAACTGCTACTCTAAAAGAAAGCTTCAACATAGAAGAACAAAATTTGGTGAGCCAAGTGGGATTTCTGTCCCTGTCATTACCACCAAATATCATCAAGATTGGGTGAAAAAATATTTGCTGGGATTTCGGAAACTCGTTATTTCTTAGAAGCCTGGCAACCCCTCTCAATGAAAATGCTTTTCCACAGTCTCTGCCTAGGGCTATTTGAAGAGGAAACAAAACATAGAGACATAACTGAGAACTTCTTCATTTTGTCAAGTTTCAAAGAGCTACTACAATGCATGTTGGATTTAGAGTTCCAAGTTCATCTATCTATATAAAAAAGAACAGAGTGAAAGGTAAAAATAAAAACTGCTACTGTAAACGAACGCTCCAACCTAGAAGAACAAAATTTGGTGAGCCAAGTGGGATTTGTGCACTTTTCATTACCACCAAGTATCATCAAGATTGGGTGAAAAAATATTTGCTGGTATTTCGGAAACCCGTAATTTCTTGGAAGCTTGCAACCCCTTTCAATGGAAGTGCTTTTCCACAGTCTCTGCCTGGGCTACTTGAAGAGGAAACAAATCACAGAGACAAAAATGAAAACTCCTTTATTTTGTCTAATTTCAAAGAGCTACTACAAACCATGTTGGATTTAGAGTTCCAAATTCATCTATCTATATAGGAGAGAACAGAGGGAAATCTAAAAATATAAACTGCTAGTGTAAACGAACGCTTCAACCTAGAAGACCAAAATTTGGTGAGCCAAGTGGGATTTGAGTACTTGTCATTACCACCAAGTATCATCAAGATTGGGTGAAAAAATATTTGCTGGTATTTCGGAAACTCGTAATTTCATGGAAGCTTGGCACCCCCTTTCAATGAAAGTGCTTTTCCACAGTCTCTGCTTAGTGATACTTGAGAAGGAAACAAATCATAGAGACAAAACTGAGAACTCCTTTATTTTGCCAAGTGTCAAAGAGCTACTACA
The DNA here is from genome assembly GCF_048772815.1 of Callospermophilus lateralis. Classification (NCBI taxonomy): domain Eukaryota; kingdom Metazoa; phylum Chordata; class Mammalia; order Rodentia; family Sciuridae; genus Callospermophilus; species Callospermophilus lateralis. The sequence continues at coordinate 159,813 of NW_027513605.1, read as the reverse complement.
AACCATGTTGGATTTAGAGTTCCAAATTCATCTATCTATATAGGAGAGAACAGAGGGAAACCTAAAAATATAAACTGCTACTCTAAAAGAATGCTTCATCCTAGAAGAACAAAATTTGGTGAGTCAAGTGGGATTTGTGTACCGATGATTACCACCAAATATCATCAAGACTGGGTGAAAAAATATTTGATGGTATTTCGGAAACTCGTTATTTCTTAGAAGCTTGGCAACCCCTCTAAATAAATGTGCTTTTCCCCAGTCTGTGCCTAGGGCCACTTGAAGAGGAAACAAACCATAGAGACAAAACTGAGAACTCTTTTATTTTCTCAAGTTTCAAAGAGCTACTACAAACCATGTTGGATTTAGAGTTCCAAATTCATCTATCTTTATAGGAGAGAACAGAGGGAAATCTAAAAATAAAAACTGCTCTTGTAAACGAACGCTTCAACCTAGAAGAGCAAAATTTGTTGAGCCAAGTGGGACTTGTGTACTTGTAATAACCCCCAAATATCATCAAGATTGGGTGAAAAAATATTTGCTGGTATTTCGGAAACCCGTAATTTTTTGGGAGCTTGGCAAACCCTTTCAATGAAAGTGCTTTTCCACAGTCTCTGCTTAGGGCTACTTGAAGAGGAAACAAATCATAGAGACAAAACTGAGTACTCCTTTATTTTGTCAAGTTTCAAAGAGCTACTACAAACAATGTTGGATTTAGAGTTCCAAATTCATCTATCTATATAGGAGAGAACAGAGGGAAACCTAAAAATATAAACTGCTACTCTAAAAGAAAGATTCAACATAGAAGAACAAAATTTGGTGAGCCAAGTGGGATTTGTGTCCTTGTCTTTACCACCAAATATCATCAAGATAGGGTGAAAAAATATTTGCTGGTATTTCGGAAACCAGTAATTTCTTGGAAGCTTGGCAACCCCTTCCAATGGAAGTGCTTTTCCACAGTCTCTGCCTGGGCTACTTGAAGAGGAAACAAACCATAGAGACAAAACTGAGAACTCTTTTATTTTGTCAAGTTTCAAAGAGCTACTACAAACCATTTTGGATTTAGAGTTCTAAATTCATCTATCTATATAGGAGAGAACAGAGGGAAACCTAAAAATTAAAACTGCTCTTGTAAACGAACGCTTCAACCTAGAATAGCAAAATTTGGTGAGCCAAGTGGGATTTGTGTACTTGTAATTATCACCAAATATCATCAAGATTGGGTAAAAAAATATTTGCTGGTATTTCGGAAACCTGTAATTTTTTGGGAGCTTGGCAAACCCTTTCAATGAAAGTGCTTTTCCACAGTCTCTGCTTTGGGCTACTAGAAGAGGAAAGAAATCATAGAGACAAACCTGAGTACTCCTTTATTTTGTCAAGTTTCAAAGAGCTACTACAAACCATGTTGGATTTAGAGTTCCAAATTCATCTATCTATATAGGAGAGAACAGAGGGAAACCTAAAATTATAAACTGCTACTCTAAAAGAACGCTTCATCCTAGAAGAACAAAATTTGGTGAGCCAAGTAGGATTTGTGTACTTTTCATTACCACCAAGTATCATCAAGATTGGGTGAAAAAATACTTGCTGGTATTTCGGAAACCCGTAATTTCTTGGAAGCTTGGCAACCCCTTTCAATGGAAGTGCTTTTCCACAGTCTCTGCCTGGGCTACTTGAAGAGGAAACAAATCATAGAGACAAAAATGAGAACTCCTTTATTTTGTCTAATTTCAAAGAGCTACTACAAACCATGTTGGATTTAGAGTTCCAAATTCATCTATCTATATAGGAGAGAACAGAGGGAAACCTAAAATTATAAACTGCTAGTGTAAAAGAACGCTTCAACCTAGAAGAACAAAATTTGGTGAGCCAAGTGGGATTTGAGTACTTGTCATTTCCACCAAGTATCATCAAGATTGGGTGAAAAAATATTTGCTGGTATTTCGGAAACCCGTAATTTTTTGGGAGCTTGGCAAACCCTTTCAATGAAAGTGCTTTTCCACAGTCTCTGCTTAGGGCTACTTGAAGAGGAAACAAGTCATAGAGACAAAACTGAGAACTTTTTCATTTTGTCAAGTTTCAAAGAGCTACTACAATGCATGTTGGATTTAGAGTTCCAAATTCATCTATCTATATAAAAAAGAACAGAGTGAAACCTAAAAATAAAAACTGCTACTGTAAACGAACGCTTCAACTAGAAGAAAAAAATTTGGTGAGCCAAGTGGGATTTGTGTCCTTTTCATTACCACCAAGTATCATCAACATATGGTGAAAAAATATTTGCTGGTATTTCGGAAACCCGTAATTTCTTGGGAGCTTGGCAACCCCTTTCAATGGAAGTGCTTTTCCACAGTCTCTGCCTGGGCTACTTGAAGAGGAAACAAATCATAGAGACAAAAATGAGAACTCCTTTATTTTGTCTAATTTCAAAGAGCTACTACAAACCATGTTGGATTTAGAGTTCCAAATTCATCCATCTATATAGGAGAGAACAGAGTGAAAGGTAAAAATAAAAACTGCTACTGTAAACGAACGCTTAAAACCAAGAAGAACAAAATTTCGTACGCCAAGTTTGATTTTTGTACCGATCATTACCACCAAGTATCATCAAGATTGGTTGAAGAAATATTTGCTGGTATTTCAGAAACTAGTAATTTCTTGGAAGCTTGGCAACCCCTTTCAATGAAAGTGCTTTTCCACAGTCTATGCTTAGGGATACTTGAGAATGAAACAAATCATAGAGACAAAACTGAGAACTCCTTTATTTTGCCAAGTGTCAAAGAGCTACTACAAACCATGTTGGATTTAGAGTTCCAAAATCATCTATCTATATAGGAGAGAACAGAGGGACACCTAAAAATATAAACAGCAACTGTAAACGAACACTTCAACCTAGAAGAACCTAATTTGGTAGGTCAAGTGGGATTTGTGTACTGATCATTACCACCAGTATCATCAAGATTGGGTGAAAAAATATTTGCTGGTATTTTGGAAACTCGTTATTTCTTAGAAGATTGGCAACAACTCTCAATGAAAGGGCTTTTCCACAGTCTGCGCCTAGGGCTACTTAAAGAGCTAACAAACCATAGAGACAAAACTGAGAACTCCTTTATTTTGTCAAGTTTCAAAGAGCTACTACAAACCATGTTGGATTTAGAGTTCCAAATTCATCCATCTATATAGGAGAGAACAGAGTGAATCCTAAAAATAAAAACTGCTACTGGAAACGAACGCTTCCACCTAGAAGAACAAAATTTCGTGCGCCAAGTGGGATTTTTGTACCGATCATTACCACCAAGTATCATCAAGATTGGGTGAAAAAATATTTGCTGGTATTTCGGAAACCCGTAATTTCTTGGAAGCTTGGCAACCCCTTTCAATGGAAATGCTTTTCCACAGTCGCTGCCTGGCCTACTTGAAGAGGAAACAAATCATAGAGATAAATCTGAGCACTACTTTTTTTTTGTCAAGTTTCAGAGAGCTACTACAAACCTTGTTGTATCTAGAGTTCCAAATTCATCTATCTATATAGGAGAGAAAAAAGTGAAACCTAAAAATAAATACTGCTACTGTAAACGAACTCTTCAAACTAGAAGAACAAAATTTCGTGAGCCAAGTGAGATTTTTATACCGATCATTACCACCAAGTATCATCAAGATTGGGTGAAAAAATATTTGCTGGTATTTCGGAAACTCATTATTTCTTAGAAGCTTGGCAACACCTCTCAATGAATTAGCTTTTCCCCAGTCTGTGCCTAGGGCTATTTGAAGAGGAAACAAACCATAGAAACAAAACTGAGAACTTTTTTATTCTGTCAAGTTTCAAAGAGCTACTACAAACCATGTTGGATTTAGAGTTCCAAATTCATCTATCTATATAGGAGAGAACAGAGGGAAACTTAAAAATAAAAACTGCTACTGTAAACGAACGCTTCAACCTAGAAGAGCAAAATTTGGTGAGCCAAGTGGGATTTGTGTACTTGTCATTAAAACCAAGTATCATCAAGATTGGGTGAAAAAATATTTGCTGGTATTTCGGAAACTCGTAATTTCATGGAAGCTTGGCAACCCCTTTCAATGAAAGTGCTTTTCCACATTCTCTGCTTAGGGATACTTGAGAAGGAAACAAATCATAGAGACAAAAGTGAGAACTCCTTTATTTTGTCAAGTTTCAAAGAGCTACTACAAACCATGTTGGATTTAGAGTTCCATATTCATCTATTTATATAGGAGAGAACAGAGGGAAACCTAAAAATATAAACTGCTACTCTAAAAGTGCGCTTCATCCTAGAAGAACCAAATTTGGTGAGCCAAGTGGGATTTGTGTCCTTGTCATTACCACCAAATATTATCAAGATTGGGTGAAAAAATATTTGCTGGTATTTCGGAAACTCGTTAATTCTTAGAAGCCTGGCAACCCCTCTCAATGAAAGTGCTTTTCCACAGTCTCTGCCTAGGGCTACTTGAAGAGGAAACAAAACATAGAGACATAACTGAGAACTTCTTCATTTTGTCAAGTTTCAAAGAGCTACTACAATGCATGTTGGATTTAGAGTTCCAAATTCATCTATCTATATAAAAAAGAACAGAGTGAAACCTAAAAATAAAAACTGTTACTGTAAACGAACGCTCCAACCTAGAAGAACAAAATTTGGTGAGCCAAGTGGGATTTGTGTACTTTTCATTACCACCAGGTATCATCAAGATTGGGTGAAAAAATATTTGCTGGTATTTCGGAAAACCGTAATTTACTGGAAGCTTGGCAACCCCTTTCAATGGAAGTGCTTTTCCACAGTCTCTGCCTGGGCTACTTGAAGAGGAAACAACCCATAGAGACAAAACTGAGAACTTCTTTATTTTGTCAAGTTTTCAAAGAGCTACTACAAATCATGTTGAATTTAGAGTTCCACATTCATTTATTTATATAGGAGAGAACAGAGTGAAACCTAAAAATAAAAACTGCTACTGTAAACGAACGCTTCAACCGAGAAGAACACAATTTGGTGAGCCAAGTGGGATTTGTGTACTGATCATTACCACCACGTATCATCAAGATTGCGTGAAAAAATATTTGCTGGTATTTCAGAAACTCCTTATTTCTTAGAAGCTTCGCACCCCTCTCAATGAATGTACTTTTCCCCAGTCTGTGCCTAAGGCTATTTGAAGAGAAAACAAACCATAGAGACAAAAGTGAGAACTCCTTTATTTTGTCAAGTTTCAAAGAGCTACTACAAACCATGTTGGATTTAGAGTTCCAAATTCATCCATCTATATAGGAGAGAACAGAGTGAAACCTAAAAATAAAAACTGCTACTGTAAAAGAACGCTTCAACCTAGAAGAACTAAATTTCGTGCGCCAAGTTTGATTTTTGTACCGATCATTACCACCAAGTATCATCAAGATTAGGTGAAAAAATATTTGCTGGTAATTCAGAAATTAGTCATTTCTAGGAAGCTTGGCAACCCCTTTCAATGAAAGTGCTTTTCCACAGTCTATGCTTAGGGATACTTGAGAAGGAAACAAATCATAGAGACAAAAATGAGAACTCCTTTATTTTGCCAAGTGTCAAAGAGCTACTACAAACCATGTTGAATTTAGAGTTACAAATTCATCTATCTATATAGGAGAGAACAGAGGGACACCTAAAAATATAAACAGCAACTGTAAACGAACGCTTCAACCTAGAAAAACCTAATTTGGTGGGTCAAGTGGGATTTGTGTACTGATCATTACCACCAGTATCATCAAGATTGGGTGAAAAAATATTTGCTGGTATTTTGGAAACTCGTTATTTCTTAGAAGATTGGCAACAACTCTCAATGAAAGGGCTTTTCCACAGTCTGCGCCTAGGGCTACTTAAAGAGGAAACAAACCATAGAGACAAAACTGAGAACTCCTTTATTTTGTCAAGTTTCAAAACGCTACTACAAACCATGTTGGATTAAAGTTCCAAATTCATCTATCTATATAGGAGAGAACAGAATGAAACCTAAAAATAAAAACACCTACTGTAAACGAACGCTTCAACCTAGAAGAACAAAATTTGGTGAGTCAAGTTGGACTTGTGTGCTTGTCATTACCACCAAATATCATCAAGATTGGGTGAAAAAATATTTGCTGGTATTTTGGAAACTCGAAATTTCTTGGAAGCTTGGCAACACCTTTCAATGAAAGTGCTTTTCCACAGTCTCTGCTTAGAGCTACTTGAAGGGGAAACAAATCATAGAGAAAAAACTGAGAACTCCTTCATTTTGTCAAGTTTCAAAGAGCTACCACAAACCATGTTGGATATAGAGTTCCAAATTCATCTATCTATATAGGAGAGAACAGAGGGAAATCTTAAAATAAAAACTGCTACTGTAAACGAACGCTTCAACCTAGAAGAGCAAAATTTGGTGAGCCAAGTAGGATTTGTGTACTTGTCATTAAAACCAAGTCTCATCAAGATTGGGTGAAAAAATATTTGCTGGTATTTCGGAAACTCGTTATTTATTAGAAGCCTGGCAACCCCTCTCAATGAAAGTGCTTTTGCACAGTCTGTGCCTAGGGATACTTGAAGAGGAAACAAAATATAGAGACAAAACTGAGAACTCCTTCATTTTGGCAAGTTTCAAAGAGCTACTACAAACCATGTTGGATTTAGAGTTCCAAATTCATCTATCTATATAGGAGAGAACAGAGTGGAACCTAAAAATAAAAACTGCTACTTTAAACGAACGCTTCAACCTAGAAGAACAAAATTTGGTGAGCCAAGTGGGATTTGTGTACTTGTCATTACCACCAAGTATCATCAAGATTGGGTGAGAAAATATTTGCTGGTATTTCGGAAACCCGTAATTTCTTGGAAGCTTGGCAACCCCTTTCAATGGAAGTGCTTTTCCACAGTCGCTGCCTGGGCTACATGAAGAGGAAACAAATCTAGAGACAAAACTGAGCACTACTTTTTTTTGTCAAGTTTCAAAGAGCTACTACAAACCATGTTGGATTTAAAGTTCCAAATTCATCTATCTATATAGGAGAGAACAGAGGGAAACCTGAAAATATAAACTGCTACTGTGAACGAATGCTTCAACCTAGAAGAACAAAATTTGGTGAGCCAAGTGGGATTTGTGTACTTGTCATTACCACCAAGTATAATCAAGATTGGGTGAAAAAATATTTGCTGGTATTTCGGAAACTCGTTATTTCTTAGAAGCCTGGCAACCCCTCTCAATGGAAGTGCTTTTGCACAGTGTGTGCCTAGGGCTACTTGAAGAGGAAACAAAACATAGAAACAAAACTTAGATCTCCTTCATTTTGTCAAGATTCAAAGAGCTACTACAAACCATGTGGGTATTAGAGTTCCAAATTCATCTAACTATATAACAGTGAACAGAGTGAAACCTAAAAATAAAAACTGCTACTGTAAACGAACACTTCAACCTAGAAGAACACAATTTGGTGAGCCAAGTGGGATTTGTGTACTTGTCATAACACCAAGTATCATCAAGTTGGGTGAAAAACTGTTTTCTGGTATTTCGGAAAACCGTAATTTCTTGGAAGCTTGGCAACCCCTTTCAATGAAAGTGCTTTTCCACAGTCTCTGCTTAGGGATACTTAAGGTGGAAACATGTCATAGAGACAAAACTGAGAACTCCTTTATTTTGTCAAGTTTCAAAGAGCTACTACAAACCATGTTGGATTTAGAGCTCCAAATTCATCTATCTATATAGGAGAGAACAGAGGGATACCTAAAAATATAAACTGCTACTTTAAACTAACGCTTCAACATAGAAAAACAAAATTTGGTGAGTCAAGTGGGATTTCTGTACCGATGATTACCACCAAATATCATCAAGACTGGGTGAAAAAATATTTGATGGTATTTCGGAAACTCGTTATTTCTTAGAAGCTTTTCAACCCCTCTCAATAAATGTGCTTTTCCCCAGTCTGTGCCTAGGGCTACTTGAAGAGGAAACAAACCATAGAGACAAAACTGAGAACTTTTTTATTTTGTCAAGTTTCAAAGAGCTACTACAAACCATGTGGGATTTAGAGTTCCAAATTCATCTATCTATATAGGAGAGAACAGAGGGAAACCTAAAAATAAAAAATGCTACTGTAAACGAACGCTTTAACCTGGATGAGAAAAATTTGGTTAGACAAGTGGGATTTGTGTACTTATCATTACCACCAAGTATCATCAAGATTGGGTGAAAAACTGTTTGCTGGTATTTCGGAAACTCCTAACTTCTTGGAAGCTTGGCAACCCCTTTCAATGAAAGTGCTTTTCCAGAGTCTATGCTTAGGGATACTTGAGAAGGAGACAAATCATAGAGACAAAACTGAGAACTCCTTTATTTTGTCAAGTTTCAAAGAGCTACTACAAACCATGCTGGATTTAGAGTTCCAAAATCATCTATCTATATAGGAGAGAACAGAGTCAAACCTAAAAATAAAAACTGCTACTGTAAACGAACGCTTCAACCTAGAAGAACACAATTTGGTGAGCCAAGTGGGATTTGTGTACTGATCATTACCACCACGTATCATCAAATTTGCGTGAAAAAAAATATTTGCTGGTATTTCAGAAACTCGTTATTTCTGAGAATATTGGCAACCCCTCTCAATGAATGTGCTTTTCCCCAGTCTGTGCCTAGGGCTATTTGAAGAGGAAACAAACCATAGAGACAAAACTGAGAATATTTTTATTTTGTCAAGTTTCAAAGACATACTGCAAACCATGTTGGATTTAGAGTTCCAAATTCATCTATCTATATCGGAGAGAACAGAGTGAAACCTAAAAATATAAACTGCTACTGTAAACGAACGCTTCAACCTAGAAGAACAAAATTTGGTGAGCCAAGTGGGATTTGTGTACTTGTCATTACCACCAAGTATCTTCAAGATTGGGTGAAAAAATATTTGCTGGTATTTCGGAAACTCGTTATTTCTTAGAAGCCTGGCAACCCCTCTCAATGGAAGTGCTTTTGCACAGTCTGTGCCTAGGGCTAATTGAAGAGGAAACAAAACATAGAGACAAAACTGAGAACTTCTTCATTTTGTCAAGTTTCAAAGAGAAACTACAATTCATGTTGGATTTAGAGTTCCAAATTCATCTATTTATGTAAAAAAGAACAGAGTGAAACCTAAAAATATAAACTGCTACTGTAAACGAACGCTTCAACCTAGAAGAACACAATTTGGTGAGCCAAGTGGCATTTGTATACTGATCATTACCACCACGTATTATCAATATTGGGTGAAAAAATATTTGCTGGTATTTCGGAAACTCGTTATTTCTTAGAAGCTTGGCAACCCCTCTCAATAATATGCTTTTCCCCAGTCTGTGCCTAGGGATATTTGAAGAGGAAACAAACCATACAGACAAAACTGAGAACTTTTTTATTTTGTCAAGTTTCAAAGAGCTACTACAAACCATGTTGGATTTAGAGTTCCAAATTCATCTATCTATATAGGAGAGAACAGAGGGAAACTTAAAAATAAAAACTGCTACTGTAAACGATCGCTTCAACCTAGAAGAACAAAATTTGGTTAGGCAAGTGGGATTTGTGTACTTGTCATTACCACCAAGTATCATCAAGATTGGGTGAAAAACTGTTTGCTGGTATTTCGAAAACTCCTAATTTCTTGGAAGCTTGGCATCCCCTTTCATAGAAAGTGCTTTTCCACAGTCTCTGCTTAGGGATACTTGAGGAGGAAACAAATCATAGAGACAAAACTGAGAACTCCTTTATTTTGTCAAGTTTCAAAGAGCTACTACAAACCATGTTGGATTTAGAGTTCCAAATTCGTCTATCTATATAGGAGAGAACAGAGGGATACCTAAAAATATAAACTGCTACTGTAAACTAACGCTTCAACCTAGAAAAACAAAATTTGATGAGTCAAATGGAATTTGTGTACCGATGATTACCACCAAGTATCATCAAGACTGGGTGAAAAAATATTTGCTGGTATTTCGGAAACTCGTTATTTCTTAAAGTTGGCAACCCCTTTCAATGAAAGTGCTTTTCCACAGTTTCTGCCTAGGGCTACTTGAAGAGGAAACAAACCATAGAGACAAAACTGAGAACTCCTTTATTTTGTCAAGTTTCAAAGAGCTACTACAAACCATGTTGGATTTAGAGTTCCAAATTCATCTATCTATATAGGAGAGAACAGAGGGAAACCTAAAAATAAAAACTGCTCTTGTAAAGGAACGCTTCAACCTAGAAGAGCAAAATTTGTTGAGCCAAGTGGGATTTGTGTACCGATGATTACCACCAAGTATCATCAAGACTGGGTGAAAAAATATTTGCTGGTATTTCGGAAACCCGTAATTTTTTGGGAGCTTCGCAAACCCTTTCAATGAAAGTTCTTTTCCACAGTCTCTGCTTAGGGCTACTTGAAGAGGAAACAAATCATAGAGTCAAAACTGAGAACTCCTTTATTTTTTCAAGTTTCAAAGAGCCTCTAAAAACCATGCTGGATTTAGAGTTCCAAATTAATCTATCTATATAGGAGAGAACAGAGGGACAGCTAAAAATATAAACTGCTACTGTAAACGAACGCTTCAACCTAGGAAAACACAATTTGGTGAGCCAAGTGGGATTTGTGTACTTGTCATTACCACAAAGTATCATCAAGATTGGGTGAAAAAATATTTGCTGGTATTTCGGAAACTCGTTATTTCTTGGATGCTTGGCAACCCCTCTCAATGAAAGTTCTTTTCCACAGTCTGTGCCTAGGGCTACTTGAAGAAGAAACAAACCATAGAGACAAAACTGAGAACTATTTTATTTTGTCAAGTTTCAAAGAGCTTCTACAAACCATGTTGGATTTATTGTTCCAAATTCATCTCTCTATATAGGAGAGAACAGAGTGAAACGTAAATATAAAGACTGCTACTGTAGACGAACGCTTCAACCTAGAAGAACACAATTTGGTGAGCCAAGTGGGATTTTTGTACTGATCATTACCACCACGTATCATCAAGATTGCTTGAAAAAATATTTCCTGGTATTTCAGAAACTCTTTATTTCTTAGAAGCTTTTCAACCCCTCTAAATGAATGTGCTTTTCCCCAGTCTGTCCCGAGGCTATTTGAAGAGGACACAAACCATAGAGACAAAACTGAGAACATTTTTATTTTGTCAAGTTTCAAAGAGCTCCTACAAACCATGTTGGATTTAGAGTTCCAAATTATCCTATCTATATGGGAGAGAACAGAGGGAAACCTAAAAATAAAAAACTGCTTTTGTAAACGAACGCTTCAACCTAGAAGAGCAAAATTTGGTGAGCCAAGTGGGATTTGTGTACTTGTAATTACCACCTAGTATCATCAAGATTGGGTGAAAAAATATTTGCTGGTATTTCGGAAACCCGTAATATTTGGGAGCTTAGCAAACCCTTTCAATGAAAGTGCTTTTCCACAGTCTCTGCTTAGGGCTACTTGAAGAGGAAACAAATCATAGAGATAAAACTGAGAACTCCTTAATTTTGTCAAGTTTCAAAGAGCTACTACAAACCATGTTGAATTTAGAGTTCCAAATTCATCTATCTATATAGGAGAGAACAGAGGGAAACCTAAAAATATAAACTGCTACTGTAAACGAACGCTTCAACCTAGAAGAACAAAATTTGGTGAGCCATGTGGGATTTGTATACTTGCCATTACCACAAAGTATCATCAAGATTGGGTGAAAAAATATTTGCTGGTAGTACGGAAACTCGTTATTTCTTAGAAGCCTGGCAACCCCTCTCAATGAAAGTGCTTTTCCACAGTCTATCCATAGGGCTACTTGAAGAGGAAACAAAACTTAGAGACGAAAATGAGACTTCTTCATTTTGTCAAGTTTCAAAGAGCTATTACAATCCATGTTGGATTTAGAGTTCCAAATTCATCTATCTATATAAAAAAGAACAAAGTGAAACCTAAAAATAAAAACTGCTACTGTAAACTAACGCTTCAACCGAGAAGACCAGAATTTGGTGAGACAAGTGGGATTTGTGTACTGATCATTACCACCACGTATCATCAATATTGGGTGAAAAAATATTTGCTGGTATTTCGGAAACTCGTTATTTCTTAGAAGATTGGTAACCCCTCTCAATTAATGTGCTTTTCCCCAGTCTGTCCCGAGGCTATTTGAAGAGGACACACACCATAGAGACAAAACTGAGAACATTTTTATTTTGTCAAGTTTCAAAGAGCTACTACAAACCATGTTGGATTTAGAGTTCCAAATTATCCTATCTATATGGGAGAGACCAGAGGGAAACCTAAAAATAAAAAACTGCTCTTGTAAACGAACGCTTCAACCTAGAAGAGCAAAATTTGGTGAGCCTAGTGGGATTTGTGTAATTGTAATTACCACCAAGTATCATCAAGATTGGGTGAAAAAATATTTGCTGGTATTTCGGAAACCCGTAATATTTGGGAGATTGGCAAACCCTTTCAAAGAAAGTGCTTTTCCACAGTCTCTGCTTAGGGCTACTTGAAGAGGAAACAAATCATAGAGATAAAACTGAGAACTCCTTAATTTTGTCAAGTTTCAAAGAGCTACTACAAACCATGTTGAATTTAGAGTTCCAAATTCATCTATCTATATAGGAGAGAACAGAGGGAAACCTAAAAATATAAACTGCTACTGTAAACGAACGCTTCAACCTAGAAGAAAAAAATTTGGTGAGCCATGTGGGATTTGTATACTTGTCATTACCACAAAGTATCATTAAGATTGGGTGAAAAAATATTTGCTGGTAGTACGGAAACTCGTTATTTCTTAGAAGCCTGGCAACCCCTCTCAATGAAAGTGCTTTTCCACAGTCTATCCATAGGGCTACTTGAAGAGGAAACAAAACATATAGACGAAAATGAGACTTCTTCATTTTGTCAAGTTTCAAAGAGCTATTACAATGCATGTTGGATTTAGAGTTCCAAATTCATCTATCTATATAAAAAAGAACAGAGTGAAACCTAAAAATAAAAACTGCTACTGTAAACTAACGCTTCAACCGAGAAGACCAGAATTTGGTGAGACAAGTGGGATTTGTGTACTGATCATTACCACCAAGTATCATCAATATTGGGTGAAAAAATATTTGCTGGTATTTCGGAAACTCGTTATTTCTTAGAAGATTGGTAACCCCTCTCAATTAATGTGCTTTTCCCCAGTCTGTGCCTAGGGCTATTTGAAGAGGAAACAAACCATAGAGACAAAACTGAGAACTTTTTTATTTTGTCAAGTTTCAAAGAGCTACTACAAACCATGTTGGATTTAGAGTTCCAAATTCATCTATCTATATAGGAGAGAACAGAGGGAAACTTAAAAATAAAAACTGCTACTGTAAACGATCGCTTCAACCTAGAAGAACAAAATTTGGTTAGGCAAGTGGGATTTGTGTACTTGTCATTACCACCAAGTATCATCAAGATTGGGTGAAAAACTGTTTGCTGGTATTTCGAAAACTCCTAATTTCTTGGAAGCTTGGCATCCCCTTTCATAGAAAGTGCTTTTCCACAGTCTCTGCTTAGGGATACTTGAGGAGGAAACAAATCATAGAGACAAAACTGAGAACTCCTTTATTTTGTCAAGTTTCAAAGAGCTACTACAAACCATGTTGGATTTAGAGTTCCAAATTCGTCTATCTATATAGGAGAGAACAGAGGGATACCTAAAAATATAAACTGCTACTGTAAACTAACGCTTCAACCTAGAAAAACAAAATTTGATGAGTCAAATGGAATTTGTGTACCGATGATTACCACCAAGTATCATCAAGACTGGGTGAAAAAATATTTGCTGGTATTTCGGAAACTCGTTATTTCTTAAAGTTGGCAACCCCTTTCAATGAAAGTGCTTTTCCACAGTTTCTGCCTAGGGCTACTTGAAGAGGAAACAAACCATAGAGACAAAACTGAGAACTCCTTTATTTTGTCAAGTTTCAAAGAGCTACTACAAACCATGTTGGATTTAGAGTTCCAAATTCATCTATCTATATAGGAGAGAACAGAGGGAAACCTAAAAATAAAAACTGCTCTTGTAAAGGAACGCTTCAACCTAGAAGAGCAAAATTTGTTGAGCCAAGTGGGATTTGTGTACCGATGATTACCACCAAGTATCATCAAGACTGGGTGAAAAAATATTTGCTGGTATTTCGGAAACCTGTAATTTTTTGGGAGCTTCGCAAACCCTTTCAATGAAAGTTCTTTTCCACAGTCTCTGCTTAGGGCTACTTGAAGAGGAAACAAATCATAGAGTCAAAACTGAGAACTCCTTTATTTTTTCAAGTTTCAAAGAGCCTCTAAAAACCATGCTGGATTTAGAGTTCCAAATTAATCTATCTATATAGGAGAGAACAGAGGGACAGCTAAAAATATAAACTGCTACTGTAAACGAACGCTTCAACCTAGGAAAACACAATTTGGTGAGCCAAGTGGGATTTGTGTACTTGTCATTACCACAAAGTATCATCAAGATTGGGTGAAAAAATATTTGCTGGTATTTCGGAAACTCGTTATTTCTTGGATGCTTGGCAACCCCTCTCAATGAAAGTTCTTTTCCACAGTCTGTGCCTAGGGCTACTTGAAGAAGAAACAAACCATAGAGACAAAACTGAGAACTATTTTATTTTGTCAAGTTTCAAAGAGCTTCTACAAACCATGTTGGATTTATTGTTCCAAATTCATCTCTGTATATAGGAGAGAACAGAGTGAAACGTAAATATAAAGACTGCTACTGTAGACGAACGCTTCAACCTAGAAGAACACAATTTGGTGAGCCAAGTGGGATTTTTGTACTGATCATTACCACCACGTATCATCAAGATTGCTTGAAAAAATATTTCCTGGTATTTCAGAAACTCTTTATTTCTTAGAAGCTTTTCAACCCCTCTAAATGAATGTGCTTTTCCCCAGTCTGTCCCGAGGCTATTTGAAGAGGACACAAACCATAGAGACAAAACTGAGAACATTTTTATTTTGTCAAGTTTCAAAGAGCTCCTACAAACCATGTTGGATTTAGAGTTCCAAATTATCCTATCTATATGGGAGAGAACAGAGGGAAACCTAAAAATAAAAAACTGCTTTTGTAAACGAACGCTTCAACCTAGAAGAGCAAAATTTGGTGAGCCAAGTGGGATTTGTGTACTTGTAATTACCACCTAGTATCATCAAGATTGGGTGAAAAAATATTTGCTGGTATTTCGGAAACCCGTAATATTTGGGAGCTTAGCAAACCCTTTCAATGAAAGTGCTTTTCCACAGTCTCTGCTTAGGGCTACTTGAAGAGGAAACAAATCATAGAGATAAAACTGAGAACTTCTTAATTTTGTCAAGTTTCAAAGAGCTACTACAAACCATGTTGAATTTAGAGTTCCAAATTCATCTATCTATATAGGAGAGAACAGAGGGAAACCTAAAAATATAAACTGCTACTGTAAACGAACGCTTCAACCTAGAAGAACAAAATTTGGTGAGCCATGTGGGATTTGTATACTTGCCATTACCACAAAGTATCATCAAGATTGGGTGAAAAAATATTTGCTGGTAGTACGGAAACTCGTTATTTCTTAGAAGCCTGGCAACCCCTCTCAATGAAAGTGCTTTTCCACAGTCTATCCATAGGGCTACTTGAAGAGGAAACAAAACTTAGAGACGAAAATGAGACTTCTTCATTTTGTCAAGTTTCAAAGAGCTATTACAATCCATGTTGGATTTAGAGTTCCAAATTCATCTATCTATATAAAAAAGAACAGAGTGAAACCTAAAAATAAAAACTGCTACTGTAAACTAACGCTTCAACCGAGAAGACCAGAATTTGGTGAGACAAGTGGGATTTGTGTACTGATCATTACCACCACGTATCATCAATATTGGGTGAAAAAATATTTGCTGGTATTTCGGAAACTCGTTATTTCTTAGAAGATTGGTAACCCCTCTCAATTAATGTGCTTTTCCCCAGTCTGTCCCGAGGCTATTTGAAGAGGACACACACCATAGAGACAAAACTGAGAACATTTTTATTTTGTCAAGTTTCAAAGAGCTACTACAAACCATGTTGGATTTAGAGTTCCAAATTATCCTATCTATATGGGAGAGACCAGAGGGAAACCTAAAAATAAAAAACTGCTCTTGTAAACGAACGCTTCAACCTAGAAGAGCAAAATTTGGTGAGCCAAGTGGGATTTGTGTAATTGTAATTACCACCAAGTATCATCAAGATTGGGTGAAAAAATATTTGCTGGTATTTCGGAAACCCGTAATATTTGGGAGATTGGCAAACCCTTTCAAAGAAAGTGCTTTTCCACAGTCTCTGCTTAGGGCTACTTGAAGAGGAAACAAATCATAGAGATAAAACTGAGAACTCCTTAATTTTGTCAAGTTTCAAAGAGCTACTACAAACCATGTTGAATTTAGAGTTCCAAATTCATCTATCTATATAGGAGAGAACAGAGGGAAACCTAAAAATATAAACTGCTACTGTAAACGAACGCTTCAACCTAGAAGAAAAAAATTTGGTGAGCCATGTGGGATTTGTATACTTGTCATTACCACAAAGTATCATCAAGATTGGGTGAAAAAATATTTGCTGGTAGTACGGAAACTCGTTATTTCTTAGAAGCCTGGCAACCCCTCTCAATGAAAGTGCTTTTCCACAGTCTATCCATAGGGCTACTTGAAGAGGAAACAAAACATATAGACGAAAATGAGACTTCTTCATTTTGTCAAGTTTCAAAGAGCTATTACAATGCATGTTGGATTTAGAGTTCCAAATTCATCTATCTATATAAAAAAGAACAGAGTGAAACCTAAAAATAAAAACTGCTACTGTAAACTAACGCTTCAACCGAGAAGACCAGAATTTGGTGAGACAAGTGGGATTTGTGTACTGATCATTACCACCAAGTATCATCAATATTGGGTGAAAAAATATTTGCTGGTATTTCGGAAACTCGTTATTTCTTAGAAGATTGGTAACCCCTCTCAATTAATGTGCTTTTCCCCAGTCTGTGCCTAGGGCTATTTGAAGAGGAAACAAACCATAGAGACAAAACTGAGAACTTTTTTATTTTGTCAAGTTTCAAAGAGCTACTACAAACCATGTTGGATTTAGAGTTCCAAATTCTTCTATCTATATAGGAGTGAACAGAGGGAAACCTAAAAATAAAAACTGCTACTGTAAACAAACGCTTCAACCTAGAAGAGCAAAATTTGGTTAGCCAAGTGGGATTTGTGTACTTATCATTACCACCAATTATCATCAAGATTGGGTGAAAAACTGTTTGCTGGTATTTCGGAAACTCCTAATTTCTTGGAAGCTTGGCAACCCCTTTCAATGAAAGTGCTTTTCCACAGTCTCTGCTTAGGGATACTTGAGGAGTAAACAAATCATAGAGACAAAACTGAGAACTCTTTTATTTTGTCAAGTTTCAAAGAGCTACTACAAACCATGTTGGATTTAGAGTTCCAAATTCGTCTCTCTATATAGGAGAGAACAGAGGGATACCTAAAAATATAAACTGCTACTTTAAACTAACGCTTCAACCTAGAAAAAAAATTTGGTGAGTCAAGTGGAATGTGTGTACCGATGATTACCTCCAAGTATCATCAAGACTGGGTGAAGAAATATTTGCTGGTATTTAGGAAACTCGTTATTTCTTAGAAGTTGGCAACCCCTTTCAATGAAAGTGCTTTTCCACAGTTTGTGCCTAGGGCTACTTGAAGAGGAAACAAAACATAGAGACAAAACTGAAAACTCCATTATTTTGTCAAGTTTCAAAGAGCTACTACAAACCATGTTGGATTTAGAGTTCCAAATCCATCTATCTATATAGAACAGAACAGAGTGAAACCTAAATATAAAAACTGCCAATTCAGTCGAACGCTTCAACCTAGAAGAACAAAATTTGGTGAGCCAATTGGGATTGGTGTACTGATCATGACCCCCAAGTATCATCAAGATTGGGTGAAAAAATATTTGCTGGTATTTCGGAAAATCGTAATTTCTTGGAAGCTTGGCAACTCGTTTCAATGAAAGTGCTTTTCCACAGTCTTTGCTTTGGGCTACTTGAAGAGGAAACAAACCATAGAGACAAAACTGAGAACTACTTTTTATTTGTCAAGTTTCAAAGAGCGACAACAAACCATGTTGGATTTAGAGTTCCAAATTAATCTATCTATATATTAGAGAACAGAGGGAAACCTAAATATAAATACGACTACTGTAGATGAACGCTGCAACCTAGAAGAACAAAATTTGGTGAGCCAGGTGGGATTTGTGTACTGATCATTACCACGAAGTATCATCAAGATTGGGTGAAAAAATATTTCCTGGAATTTCGGAAGCTCGTTATTTCTTAGAAGCTTGGCAACCCCTGTCAATGAAAGTGCTTTTCCACAGTCTGTGGCTAGAGCTACCTGAAGAGGAAACTACCATAAAGACAAAACTGAGAACAATTTATTTTTTCAAGTTTCAAAGAGCTACTACAAACCATGTTGGTTTTAGAGTTCCAAATTCATCTATCTATACAGGAGAGAACAGAGGGAAACCTAAAAATATAAAGTGCTACTGTAAACGAACGCTTCAACCTGGAAGACCAAATTTGGTGAGTCAAGTGGGATTTGTGTACCGATCATTACCACCAAGTGTCATCAAGATTGGGTGAAAAAATATTTGCTGGTTTTTCGGAAACTCGTAATTTCTTGGAACCTCGCAACCCCTTTCAATGAAAGTGCTTTTCCACAGTCTCTGCTTAGGGCTACTTGAAGAGGAAACAATCCATAGAGACAAACCTGAGAACTACTTTTATTTTTGTCAAGTTCAAAGAGCGACTAAAAACCATGTTGGATTTAGAGTTCCAAATTCATCTATCTATATAGGAGAGAACAAAGGGAAACATAAAAATATAAACTGCTACTGTAAACAAACGCTTCAACCTAGTAGAACAAAATTTGGTGAGCCTAGTGGGATTTGTGTACTGATCATTACGACCAAGTATCATCAAGTTTGGGTTAAAAAATATTTGCTGGTATTTCGGAAACTCGTTATTTCTTAGAAGCTTGGCAACCCCTCTCAATGAAAGTGCTTTTCCAAAGTCTGTGCCTAGGCCACATGAAGAGGAAACAAACCATAGAGAGAAAACTGAGAACTCCTTTATTTTGTCAAGATTCAAAGAGCTACTACAAACCATGTTGGATTTAGAGTTCCAAATTCATCTATCTATATAGGAGAGAACTGAGTGAAACCTAAAAATAAAAACTGCTATTGTAAACAAACGCTTCAACCCAGAAGAACAAAATTTGGTGAGCCAAGTGGGATTTGGGTACTTGTCATTAACACCAAGTATCATCAAGATTCATGAAAAAATGTTTGCTGGTATTTCAGAAACTCATAATTTCTTGGAAGCTTGACAACCCCTTTCAATGAAAGTGCTTTTCTACAGTCTCTGCTTAGGGCTACTTGAAGAGGAAACAAATCATAGATACAAAACAGAGAACTCCTTTATTTTGTCAAGTTTCGAAGAGCTACTACAAACCATGTTGGATTTAGAGTTCCAAATTCATCTATCTATGTAGGAGACAACAGAGGGACACCAAAAAAAATGAACTGCTACTGTAAACAAACGCTTCAACCTAGAAGAACAAAATTTGGTAAGTCAAGTGGTATTTGTGTACCGATCATTACCACCAAGTATCATCAAGATTGGGTGAAAAAATATTTGCTGGTATTTCGGAAACTCGTTATTTCTCAGAAGCTTGGCAACCCCTTTCAATGAAAGTGCTTTTCCACAGTTCGTGCCTAGGGCTACTTCAAGATGAAAGAAACCAGAGAGACAAAACTGAGAACTCCTTTGTTTCTTCAAGTTTCAAAGAGCTACAACAAACCCTGTTGGATTTAGAGTTCCAAATTCATCTATCTATGTAGGAGATAACAGAGGGAAACCTAAATATAAAAACTGCTACTGTAGAAGAACGCTTCAACCTAGGGGAACAAAATTTGGTGAGCCAGGTCTGATTTGTGTCCTGATCATTACCACCAAGTCTACTTGTAGAGGAATCAAACTTAAGAGACAAAACGGAGAACTCCTTTATTTTGTCAAGTTTCAAAGAGCTACTACAAACCATGTTGGATTTAGAGTTCCAAATTCATTTATCTATATAGGAAAGAACAGAGTGAAACCAAAAATAAAAACTGCTACTGTAAACGAACGCTTCAACCTAGAGGAACAAAATTGGGTGAGCCAAGTGGGATTTGAGTACCTGTCATTACCACCAAGCATCATCAAGATTGGGTTAAAAAATATTTGCTGGTATTTCGGAAAATCCTAATTTCTTGGAAGCTTGGCAACCCCTTTCAATGAAAGTGCTTTTCCACAGTCTCTTCTTAGGGCTACTTGAAAAGGAAACAAATCATAGAGTCAAAACTGACAACTCCTTTATTTTTTTAAGTTTCAAAGAGCTACTACAAACCATGTTGGATTTAGAGTTCCAAATTCATCTATCTATATAGGAGAGAACAGAGTGAAACCTAAATATAAAAATGCTACTGTAGACGAACTCTTAAACCTAGAAAAACAAAATTTGATGGCCATGTGGGATGTGTGTACTGATCATTACCACCAAGTATCATCAAGATTGGGTGAAAAAATATTTGCTGGTATTTGGAAACTCGTTATTTCTTAGAAGCTTGACAACCCCTCTCAATGAAAATGCTTTTCCACAATCTGTACCTAGGGCTACTTGAAGAGGAAGCAAACCATAGGGACAAAACTGAGAACTACTTTTTTTGTCAATGTTCAAAGAGCTAGTACAAACCATGTTGGATTTAGAGCTCCAAATTCAGCTATCTATATAGGAGAGAACAGAGAGAAAACCTAAAAATATAAACTGCTACTGTAAACGAACGCTTCAAACTAGAAGAACAAAATTTGGTGAGTCAAGTGGGATTTCTGTACCGATCATTACCAAAAAGTATCATCAAGATTGGGTGAAAAAATGTTTGCTGGTGTTTCGGAAACTCGTAATTTCTTGGAAGCTTGGCAACCCCTTTCAATGAAAGTGCTTTTCCACAGTCTCTGCTTAGGGCTACTTGAAGAGGAAACAAATCATAGAGACAAAACTGAGAACTCCTTTATTTTGTCAAGTTTCAAAGAGCTACTACAAACCATGTTGGATTTAGAGTTCCAAATTCATCTATCTCTATAGAAGAGAATAGAGTGAACCCTAAATATAAAAACTTCTACTGTAGACGAACGCTTCAACCTAGAAGAATAAAATTTAGTGAGCCAAGTGGGATTGGTGTACTGATCATTACCACCAAGCACCATCAAGATTGGGTGAAAAAATGTTTGCTGGTATTTCGAAAACTCATTATTTCTTAGGGTCTTGGCAACCCCTCTCAATTAAATTGCTTTTCCACAGTCTGTGCCTAGGGCTACTTGAAGAGGAAACAAACCATAGAGACAAAACTGAGACCTACTTTATTTTGTCAAGTTTCAAAGAGCTACTACAAACCATGTTTGTATTAGAGTTCCAAATTCATCTACATATATGAAAGAGAACAGAGTGAAACCTAAATATAAAAACTGCTACTGTAGACGAAAGCTTCAACCTAGAAGAACACAATTTGGTGAGCCAAGTGGGATTGGTGTACTGATCATTACCACCAAGTATCATCAAGATTGGGTGAAAAAATATTTGCTGGTATTTCGGAAACTCGTTATTTCGTAGAAGCTTGGCCACCCCTCTCAATGAAAGTGCTTTTCCACAGTCTGTGCCTTGGGCTACTTGAAGAGGAAACAAACCATAGAGAAAAAACTGAGAACTCCTTTATTTTGTCAAGTTTCAAAGAGCTACTTCAAACCATGTTGGATTAAGAGTTCCAAATTCATCTACCTATATAGGAAAGAACAAAGTGAAACCTAAAAATAAAAACTGCTACTGTAGACGAACACTTAAACCTAGAAGAACAAAATTTGGTGAGCCAAGTGGGATTTGTGTACTTGTTATTAAAACCACATATCATCAAGATTGGGTGAAAAGGTATTTGCTGGTATTTCGGAAACTCGTAATTTGTTGGAAGAGTGGCAACTTCTTTCAATTAAAGTGCTTTTCCACAGTCTTTGCTTAGGGCTACTTGAAGAGGAAACAAACCATAGAGACAGTACTGAGAACTACTTTATTTTGTCAAATTTCAAAGCACTACTAGAAACCATGCTGGATTTAGAGTTTCAAATTCATCTATCTATATAAGAGGGAACAGAGTGAAACCTACATATAAAAACTGCTACTGTAGACGAACGCTTGAACCTAGAAGAACAAAATTTGGTGAGCCTAGTGGGATTTGTGGACTGATCATTACCACCAAGTATCATCAAGATTGGGTAAAAAAATATTTGCTGGTATTTCGAAAACTCGTTATTTCTTAGAAGCTTGGCAACCCCTCTCAATGAAAGTGCTTTGCCAGAGTCTGTGCCTTAGGCTACTTGAAGAGGAAACAAACCATAGAGACAAAACTGAGAACTCCTTTATTTTGTCAAGTTTCAAAGAGGTACTGCAAACCATGTTGGATTTAGAGTTCCAAATTCATCTATCTATATAGGAGAGAACAGAGTGAAACCTAAAAATAAAAATTGCTACTGTAAACGAATGTTTCAACCAAGAAGAACCAAATTTGGTGAGCCAAATGGGATTTGTGTACCGATCATTACCACCAAGCATCATCAAGATTGGGTGAAAAAATATTTGCTGGTATTTCGGAAACTCGTTATTTCTTGGATGCTTGGCAACCCCTCTCAGTGAAAGTGCTTTTCCACAGTCTGTGCCTAGGGCTACTTGAAGAAGAAACGAACCATAGAGACAAAACTGAGAAATATTTTATTTTGTCAAGTTTCAATGAGCTACTACAAACCATGTTGGATTTATGTTCCAATTTCATCTATATATATAAGAGAGAACTGAGTGAAACGTAAATATAAAAACTGCTACTGTAGACGAACGCTTCAACCTAGAAGAACAAAATTTTGTGAGCCAAGTGGATTTGTGTACTGATCATTACCAGCAAGTATCATCAAGATTGGGTGAAAAAATATTTGCTGGTATTTCGGGAAACTCGTTATTTCATAGAAGCTTGGGAAACCCTCTCAATGAAAGTGCTTTTCCACAGTCTGTGCCTTGGGCTACTTGAAAAGGAAACAAACCATAGAGACAAAACTGAGAACTCCATTATTTTATGGAGTTTCAAAGAGCTACTACAAACCATGTTGGATTTAGAGTTCCAAATTCATCTATCTATATGGGAGAGAATAGAGTGGAACCGTAAAAATAAAAACTGCTACTCTAAACGAACGCTTCAACCTAGAAGAACAAAATTTGGTGAGCCAAGTGGGATTTGTGTACGTGTCATTATCACCACGCATCATCAAGATTGGGTGAAAAAGTATTTGCTGGTGTTTCGGAAACTCGTAATTTCTTGGAAGCTTGGGAACTCCTTTCAATAAACGTGCTTTTCAACAGTCTCTGCTTAGGGCTAATTGAAGAGAAAACAAATCATAGAGATAAAAGAGAGAACTCCTTTATTTTATCAATTTTCAAAGAGCTACTATAAACCATGTTGGATTTACAGTTCCAAATTCATCTATCTATATAGAAGAGAAGAGAGTGAAACCTAAATATAAAAACTGCTACTGTAGACGAATGCTTCAATCTAGAAGAACAAAATTTGGTGAGCCAAGTGGGATTTGTGTATTTGTCATTACCACCACGTATCATCAAGATTGGGTGAAAAAGTATTTGCTGGTATTTCATAAACTCGTAATTTCTTGGAAGCTTGGCAACTCCTTTCAATGAAAGTGCTTTTCCACAGTCTCTGCTTAGGGCTACTTGAAGAGGAAACAAATCATAGAGACAAATTGAGAACTACTATTTTTTGTCAATTTTCAAGTGCTACTACAATCCATGCTGGATTTTAAGTTCCAAATTCAGCTATCTATATAGGAGAGAACAGTGGGAAACCTAAAAATATAAACTGCTACTGTAAACCAACACTTCAACCTAGAAGAAGACAATTTGTTGAGCCAAGTGGGATTTGTGTACTGATCATTACCACCACGTATCATCAAGATTGGTGAAACTTATTTGCTGGTATTTTGAAAACTCATTATTTCTTAGAAGCTTGGCAACCTCTCTCAATGAAAATGCTTTTCCACAATCTGTGCCTAAAGCCACTTGAAGAGGAAACAAACAATAGAGAGAAAACTGAGATTTCCTTTATTTTGTCAAATTTCAAAGAGCTACTACAAACCATCTTGGATTTAGAGTTCCAAATTCATCTATCTATATAGGAGAGAACAGAGTGAAACGTAAATATAAAAACTGCTAGTGTAGACTAAAGCTTAAAACTAGAAGAACAAAATTTGGTGAGCCAAGTGGGATTTGTGTACTTGTCAACCCCCAAGTATCATCAAGATTGGGTGAAAAAATATTGCTGGTATTTCGGAAAATCGTTATTTCTTAGAAACCTGGCAAACTCTTCTCAATGAAAGTGCTTTTCCACAGTCTGTGCCTAGGGCTACTTGAAGAGGAAACACAACAAAGAGACAAAACTGAGAACTCCTTCATTTTGTCAAGTTTCAAAGAGCTACTACAAACCATGGTGGATTTAGAGTTCCAAATTCATCTTTCTATATAAAAGAGAACAGAGCAAAACCTAAAAATAAAAACTGCTACTGTAAACGAACGCTTCAACCTAGAAGAACACAATTTTTGAGTCAAGGGGTATTTGTGTACTTGTCATTAACACCAAGTATCATCAAGATTGGGTGAAAAAATATTTGCTGGTATTTCGTAAACTCGTAATTTCTTGGAAGCTTGGCAACCCCTTTCAATGAAAGTGCTTTTCCACAGTCTCTGCTTAGGGATACTTGAGGAGGAAACAAATCATAGAGACAAAACTGAGAACTCCATTATTTTGTCAAGTTTCAAATAGCTACTACAAACCATGTTGGATTTAAAGTTCCAAATTCATCTATCTATATTAGAGAACAAAGGGACACTAAAAATATAAACTGCTACTCTAAACGAACGCTTCAAACTAGAAGAAACAAATTTGGTGAGTCATGTGGGATTTGCGTACTGATCATTACCACCAGTATCATCAAGATTGGGTGAAAAAATATTTGCTGGTATTTTGGACTCGTTATTTCTTAGAAGTTTGGCAACAACTCTCAATGAAAGTGCTTTTCCACAGTCTGTGCCTAGGGCTACTTGAAGAGGAAACAAACCATAGAGAAAAAACTGAGAACTCCTTTATTTTGTCAAGTTTCAAAGAGCTACTACAAACCATGTTGGATTAAGAGTTCCAAATTCATCTATCTATATAGGAGAGAACAGAGTGAAACCTAAAAATGAAAACTGCTACTGTAAACGAACGCTTCAACCTAGAAGAACACAATTTGGTGAGCCAAGTGGGATTTGTGTACTGATCATTACCACCACGTATCTTCAAGTTTGCGTGAAAAAATATTTGCTGGTATTTCGGAAACTCGTTATTTCTTAGAAGATGTCAACCCCTCTTAATGAAAGTGCTTTTCCACAGTCTGTGCCTAGTGCTACTTGAAGAGGAAACAATGAATAAAGACAAAACTGAGAACTCCTTTATTTTGTCAAGTTTCAAAGAGCTACTACAAACCATATTGGATTTAGAGTTCCAAATTCATCTATCTATATAGGAGAGAACAGAGTGAAACCTAAAAATAAAAACTGCTACTGTAAACGAACGCTTCAACTAGAAGAACAAAATTTGGTGAGCCAAGTGGGATTTGTGTACTTCTCATTACCACCAAGTATCATCAAGATTTGGTGAAAAAATATTTCCTGGTATTTCTGAAACAGGTAATTTCTTAGAAGCTTAGCAACACCTTTCAATGAAAGTGCTTTTCCACAGTCTCTGCCTGGGCTACTTGAAGAGGAAACAAATCATAAAGACAAAACTGAGAACTCCTTTATTTTGTCAAGTTTCAAAGAGCTACTACAAACCATGTTGGATTTAGAGTCCCATATTCATCTATCTATATGGGAGAGAACAGAGTGAAACCTAAAAATAAAAACTGCTACTGTAAACGAACGCTTAAACCTAGAAGAACACAATTTGGTGAGCCAAGTGGCATTTGTGTACTGATCATTAAAACCACGTATCATCAAGATTGTGTGAAAAAATATTTGCTGGTATTACGGAAACTCGTTATTTCTTAGAAGCTTGGCAACCCCTCTCAATGAATGTGCTTTTCCCCAGTCTGTGCCTAGGGCCATTTGAAGAGGAAACAAACCATAGAGAAAAAACTGAGAACTTTTTTATTTTGTCAAGTTTAAAAGAGCTACTACAAACCATGTTGGATTTAGAGTTCCAAATTCATCTATCTATATAGGAGAGAACAGAGGGAAACCTAAAAATAAAAACTGCTACTGTAAACGACCGCTTCAACCTAGAAGAGCAAAATTTGGTGAGCCATGTGGGATTTGTGTACTTGTCATTACCACCAAGTATTATGAAGATTGGGTGAAAAAATATTTGCTGGTATTTCGCAAACCCATAATTTCTTGGGAGCTTGTCAAATCCTTTCAATGAAAGTGCTCTCCACAGTCTCTGATTAGGGCTACTTGAAGAGGAAACAAATCATAGAGACAAAACTGAGAACTCCTTTATTTTGTCAAGTTTCAAAGAGCTACTACAAACCATGTTGGATTTAGAGTTCCAAATTCATCTATCTATATAGGAGAGAACAGAGTGAAACCTAAAAATAAAAACTGCTACTGTAAACGAACTCTTCAACCTAGAAGAACAAAATTTGGTGAGCCAAGTGGGATTTGTGTACTTGTCATTGACACCAAGTATCATCAAGATTGGGTGAAAAAATATTTGCTGGTATTTCCGAAACTCGTTATTTCTTAGAAGCCTGGGAACCCCTCTCAATGAAAGTGCTTTTGCACAGTCTGTGCCTAGGGCTACTTGAAGAGGAAACAAAACATAGGACAAAACTGAGAACTCCTTCATTTTGTCAAGTTTCAAAGAGCTACTACAAACCATGCTGGATTTAGTGTTCCAAATTCATCTATCTATATAAAGAGAACAGAGTGAAACCTAAAAATTAAAAACTGCTACTATAAACGAACACTTCAACCTAGAAGAACACAATTTGGTGAGCCAAGTGGTATTTGTGTACTGATCATTAGGACCACGTATCATCAGGATTGGCTGAAAAAATATTTGCTGGTATTTCAGAAACTCGTTATTTCTTAGAAGTTTCACAACCCCTCTCAATGAATGTACTTTTCCCCAGTCTGTGCCTAGGTCTATTTGAAGAGGAAACAAACCATAGAGACAAAACTAAGAACATTTTATTTTGTCAAGTTTCAAAGAGCTACTGCAAACCATGTTGGATTTAGAGTTCCAAATTCATCTATCTATACAGGAGAGAACAGAGGGAAACCTAAAAATAAAAACTGCTCTTGTAAACGAACGCTTCAACATAGAATACCAAAATTGGTGAGCCAAGTGGGATTTGTGTACTTGTAATTACCACCAAGTATCATCAAGATTGGGCGAATAAATATTTGCTGGTATTTCAGAAATCCGTAATTTTTTGGGAGCTTGGCAAACCCTTTCAATGAAAGTGCTTTTCCACAGTCTCTGCTTAGGGCTACCTGAAGAGGAAACAAATCATAGAGACAAAACTGACTACTCCTTTATTTTGTCAAGTTTCAAAGAGCTACTACAAATCATGTTGGATTTAGAGTTCCAAATTCATCTATCTATATAGGAGAGAACAGAGGGAAACCTAAAAATATAAACTGCTACTGTAAACGAACGCTTCAACCAAAAAAAAAAATTTGGTGAGCCAAGTGGGATTTTTGTACTGATCATTACAACCACGTATCATCAAGATTGGGTGAAAAAATATTTGCTCGTATTTCGAAAACTCGTTATTTCTTAGAAGCTTGGCAACCCCTCTCAATGAAAGTGCTTTTCCACAGTGTGTGCATAGGGCTACTTGAAGAGGAAACAATGCATAGAGACAAAACTGAGAACTATTTTATTTTGTCAAGTTTCAAAGAGCTACTACAAACCATTTTGGGTTTGGAGTTCCAAATTCATCTATTTATATAGGAGAGAACAGAGGGAAACCTAAAAATAAAAACTGCTCTTCTAAACGAACGCTTCAACCTAGAAGAGCAAAATTTGGTAAGCCAAGTGGGATTTGTGTACTTGTAATTACCACCAAGTATCATCAAGATTGGGTGAAAAAATATTTGCTGTTATTTCGGAAACCCGTAATTTTTTGGGAGCTTGGCAAACCCTTTCAATGAAAGTGATTTTCCACAGTCTCTGCTTAGGGCTACTTGAAGAGGAAACAAATCATAGAGACAAAACTGAGAACTCCTTTATTTTCTCAAGTTTCAAAGAGCTACTACAAACCATGTTGGATTTAGAGTTCCAAATTCATCTATCTATATAAAAAAGAACAGAGTGAAACCTAAAAATAAAAAACTGCTACTGTAAACGAATGCTTCAAACTAGAAGAATAAAATTTGGTGAGCCAAGTGGGATTTGGGTACTTGTCATTACCACCAAGTATCATCAAGATTGGGTGAAAAAATATTTGCTGGTATTTCAGAAACCCGTAATTTCTTGGAAGTTGGCAACCCCTTTCAATGGATGTGCTTTTCCACAGTCTCTGTCTGGGCTAATTGAAGAGGAAACAAATCATAGAGACAAAACTGATCACTACTTTTTTTGTCAAGTTTCAAAGAGCTACTACAAACCATGTTGGATTTAGAGTTCCAAATTCATCTATCTATATAGGAGAGAACAGAGAGAAACCTAAAAATAAAAACTGCTACTGTAAACGAACGCTTCAACCTAGAAGAACAAAATTTGGTTAGCCAAGTGGGATTTGTGTACTTGTCATTACCACCAAGTATCATCAAGATTGGGTGAAAAAATATTTGCTGGTATTTCTCAAACCCGTAATTTATTGGGAGCTTGGGAGAGCCTTTCAATGAAAGTGCTTTTCCACAGTCTCTGCTTAGGGCTACTTGAAGAGGAAACAAATCATAGAGACAAAACTGAGAACTCCTTTATTTTGTAAGTTTCAAAGAGCTACTACAAACGATGTTGGATTTAGAGTTCCAAATTCATCTATCTATATAGGAGAGAACAGAGAAAAACCTAAATATAAAAACTGCTACTGTAGACGAAAGCTTCAACCTAGAAGAACAAAATTTGGTGAGTCAAGTGGGATTTGTGTCCCGATCATTACCACCATGTAACATCAAGTTTGGGTGAAAAAATATTTGCTGGTATTTCGGAAACTCGTGATTTCTTGGAAGCTTGGCAACCCCTTTCAATGAAAGTGCTTTTCCACAGTCTGTGCCTAGGGCTATTTGAAGAGGAAACAAACCATAGAGACAAAACTGAGAACGCCTTTATTTTCTCAAGTTTCAAATAGCTACTACAAAGCATGTTGGATTTAGAGTTCCAAATTCATAAATCTATATAGGAGAGAACAAAGTGAAACCTAAAAATAAAAACTGCTACTGAAAACGAACGCTTCAACCTAGAAGAACACAATTTGGTGAGCCAAGTGGCATTTGTGTTCCGATCATTACCACAAAGTATCATCCAGATTGGGTGAAAAAATATTTGCTGGTATTTAGGAAACGCGTTATTTCTTGGAAGGTTGGCAACCCCTTTCAATGAAAGTGCTTTTCCACAGTCTGTGCCTAGGGCTACCTGAAGAGGAAACAAACCATAGAGACAAAACTGAGAACGCCTTTATTTTCTCAAGTTTCAAAGAGCTACTACAAAGCATGTTGGATTTAGAGTTCCAAATTCATCTATCTATATAGGAGAGAACAGAGGGAAACCTAAAAATATAAACTGCTACTGTAAACGAACGCTTCAACCTAGAAGAACACTATTTGTTGAGCCAAGTGGAATTTGTGTACTGATCATTACCAAAACGTATCATAAAGATTGCGTGAAAAAATATTTAATGGTATTTCAGAAACTCGTTATTTCTTAGAAGCATTTCAACCCCTCTCAATGAATGTGCTTTTCACCAGTCTGTGCCAATGCTTTTTGAAGAGGAAACAAACCATAGAGACAAAACTGAGAACATTTTTATTTTGTCAAGTTTCAAAGAGCTACTACAAACCATGTTGGATTTAGAGTTCCAAATTCATCTATCTATATGGGAGAGAAGAGAGGGAAACCTAAAAATGAAAACTGCTCTTGTAAACGAACACTTCAAAGTAGAAGAGCAAAATTTGGTGAGCGAAGTGGGATTTGTATACTTGTAATTACCACCAAGTATTATCAACATTGGGTGAAAAAATATTTCCTGGTATTTTGGAAACCCGTAATTTTTTGTTAGCTTGTGAAACCCTTTCAATGAAAGTTCTTTTCCAAGTCTCTGCTTAGGGCTATTTGAAGAGGAAACAAATCATAGAGATAAAACTGAGAACTCCTTTATTTTGTCAAGTTTCAAAGAGCTACTACAAACCATGTTGGATTTAGAGTTCCAAATTCATCTATCTATATAGGAGAGAACAGAGGGACACCTAAAAATATAAACTGCAACTGTAAACGAACGCTTCAACTAGAAGAACCAAACTTGGTGAGTCAAGTGGGATTTGTGTACTGATCATTACCACCAGTATCATCAAGATTGGGTAAAAAAATGTTTGCTGGTATTTTGGAAACTCGTTATTTCTTAGAAGCTTGGCAACAACTCTCAATGAAAGTGCTTTTCCGCAGTCTGTGCCTAGGGCTACTTGAAGAAGAAACAAACCATAGAGACAAAACAGAGAACTCTTTTATTTTGTCAAGTTTCAAAGACCTACTACAAACCATGTTGGATTTAGAGTTCCAAATTCATCTATCTATATAAGAGAGAACAGAATGAAACGTAAATATAAAAACTGCTACTGTAGACGATCGCTTCAACCTAGAAGAACAAAGTTTTTTGAGCCAAGTGAGATTTGTGTATTGATTATTACCACCAAGTATCATCAAGATTGGGTGAAAAAATATTTGCTGGTATTTCGGAATCTCTTAGAAGCTTGGGAAACCCTCTCAATGAAAGAGCTTTTCCACAGTCTGTGCCTAGGGCTCCTTGAAGAGGAAACAAACCATAGAGACAAAACTGAGAACTCCTTTATTTTGTCAAGTTTCAAAGTGGTACTAGAAACCATGTTGGATTTAGAGTTCCAAATTCATCTGTCTATATAGGAGAGAACAGAGTGAAACCTAAAAATAAAAACTGCTACTGTAAACGAACGCGTCAACCTAGAAGAACAAAATTTGGTGAGACAAGTGGGATTTGTGTACTTGTCATTACCACAACGTATCATCAAGATTGGGTGAAACAGTATTTGCTGGTATTTCGGAAACTAGTAATTTCTTGGAAGCTTGGCAACTACTTTAAATGAAAGTTCTTTTCCACAGTCTCTGCTTAGGGCTACTTAAATAGAAAACAAATCATAGAGACAAAACTGGGAACTGCTTTTTATGGTCAAGTTTCAAAGCGCTACTACAAACCATGCTGGATTTAGAGTTCCAAGTTCAGCTATCTATATAGGAGAGAACAGAGGGAAACCTAAAAGTATAAACTGCTATTGTAAAGGAAGACTTCAACCTAAAAGAACACAATTTGGTGAGCCAAGTGGGATTTGTGTACTGATCATTGACACCACGTATCATGAAGATTGGGTGAAAAAATATTTGCTGGTATTTCGAAAACTGATTATTTCTTAAAAGCTTGGCAACCCCTCTGAATGAAAGTGCTTTTCCACAGTCTGTGCCTAGGGCTACTTGAAGAAGAAACAAACCATAGAGACAAAACTGAGAACTATTTTAGTTTGTCAAGTTGCAAAGAGATACTACAAACCCTGTTGGATTAAGAGTTCCAAATTCATCTATCTATATAGGAGAGAACAGAGTGAAACCTAAAAATAAAAACAGCTACTGTAAACGAACGCTTCAACCTAGAAGTACAAAATTTGGTGACTCAAGTGGGATTTGTGTACTTGTCATTACCAGCAAGTATCATCAAGTTTGGGTGAAAAAATATTTGCTGGTATTTCGGAAACTCGTAATTTCTTGTAAGCTTGGCAACCCCTTTCAATGCAAGTGCTTGTCCACAGTCTCTGCTTAGGGCTACTTGAAGAGGAAACAAATCATAGAGACAAAACTGAGAACTCCTTTATTTTGTCAAGTTTCAAAGAGCTACTACAAACCATGTTGGATTTAGAGTTCCAAATTCATCTATCTATATAGGAGAGAACAGAGTGAAACCTAAAAATAAAAACTGCTACTGTAAACGAACTCTTCAACCTAGAAGAACAAAATTTGGTGAGCCAAGTGGGATTTGTGTACATGTCATTGACACCAAGTATCATCAAGATTGGGTGAAAAAATATTTGCTGGTATTTCCGAAACTCGTTATTTCTTAGAAGCCTGGGAACCCCTCTCAATGAAAGTGCTTTTGCACAGTCTGTGCCTAGGGCTACTTGAAGAGGAAACAAAACATAGGACAAAACTGAGAACTCCTTCATTTTGTCAAGTTTCAAAGAGCTACTACACACCATGTTGGATTTAGTGTTCTAAATTCATCTATCTATATAAAGAGAACAGAGTGAAACCTAAAAATTAAAAACTGCTACTATAAACGAACACTTCAACCTAGAAGAACACAATTTGGTGAGCCAAGTGGTATTTGTGTACTGATCATTAGGACCACGTATCATCAGGATTGGCTGAAAAAATATTTGCTGGTATTTCAGAAACTCGTTATTTCTTAGAAGTTTCGCAACCCCTCTCAATGAATGTACTTTTCCCCAGTCTGTGCCTAGGTCTATTTGAAGAGGAAACAAACCATAGAGACAAAACTAAGAACATTTTATTTTGTCAAGTGTCAAAGAGGTACTACAAACCATGTTGGATTTAGAGTTCCAAATTCATCTATCTATACAGGAGAGAACAGAGGGAAACCTAAAAATAAAAACTGCTCTTGTAAACGAACGCTTCAGCATAGAATACCAAAATTTGTTGAGCCAAGTGGGATTTGTGTACTTGTAATTACCACCAAGTATCATCAAGATTGGGTGAAAAAATATTTGCTGGTATTTCAGAAATCCGTAATTTTTTGGGAGCTTGGCAAACCCTTTCAATGAAAGTGCTTTTCCACAGTCTCTGCTTAGGGCTACCTGAAGAGGAAACAAATCATAGAGACAAAACTGACTACTCCTTTATTTTGTCAAGTTTCAAAGAGCTACTACAAATCATGTTGGATTTAGAGTTCCAAATTCATCTATCTACATAAGAGAGAACAGAGGGAAACCTAAAAATATAAACTGCTACTGTAAACGAACGCTTCAACCAAAAAAAAAAATTTGGTGAGCCAAGTGGGATTTTTGTACTGATCATTACAACCATGTATCATCAAGATTGGGTGAAAAAATATTTGCTCGTATTTCGAAAACTCGTTATTTCTTAGAAGCTTGGCAACCCCTCTCAATGAAAGTGCTTTTCCACAGTGTGTGCATAGGGCTACTTGAAGAGGAAACAATGCATAGAGGCAAAACTGAGAACTATTTTATTTTGTCAAGTTTCAAAGAGCTACTACAAACCATGTTGGGTTTGGAGTTCCAAATTCATCTATCTATATAGGAGAGAACAGAGGGAAACCTAAAAATAAAAACTGCTCTTGTAAACAAACGCTTCAACCTAGAAGAGCAAAATTTGGTAAGCCAAGTGGGATTTGTGTACTTGTAATTACCACAAAGTATCATCAAGATTGGGTGAAAAAATATTTGCTGTTATTTCAGAAACCCGTAATTTTTTGGGAGCTTGGCAAACCCTTTCAATGAAAGTGCTTTTCCACAGTCTCTGCTTAGGGCTACTTGAAGAGGAAACAAATCATAGAGAAAAAACTGAGAACTCCTTTATTTTCTCAAGTTTCAAAGAGCTACTACAAACCATGTTGGATTTAGAGTTCCAAATTCATCTATGTATATAAAAAAGAACAGAGTGAAACGTAAAAATAAAAAACTGCTACTGTAAACGAATGCTTCAACCTAGAAGAATAAAATTTGGTGAGCCAAGTGGGATTTGTGTACTTGTCATTACCCCCAAGTATCATCAAGATTGGGTGAAAAAATATTTGCTGGTATTTCGGAAACCCGTAATTTCTTGGAAGTTGGCAACCCCTTTCAATGGAAGTGCTTTTCCACAGTCTCTGTCTGGGCTAATTGAAGAGGAAACAAATCATAGAGACAAAACTGAGCACTACTTTTTTTGTCAAGTTTCAAAGAGCTACTACAAACCATGTTGGATTTAGAGTTCCAAATTCATCTATCTATATAGGAGAGAACAGAGAGAAACCTAAAAATAAAAACTGCTACTGTAAACGAACGCTTCAACCTAGAAGAACAAAATTTGGTGAGCCAAGTGGGATTTGTGTACTTGTCATTACCAACAAGTATCATCAAGATTGGGTGAAAAAATATTTGCTGGTATTTCTCAAACCCGTAATTTATTGGGAGCTTGGGAGAGCCTTTCAATGACAGTGCTTTTCCACAGTCTCTGCTTAGGGCTACTTGAAGAGGAAACAAAACATAGAGACAAAACTGAGAACTCCTTTATTTTGTCAAGTTTCAAAGAGCTACTACAAACGATGTTGGATTTAGAGTTCCAAATTCATCTATCTATATAGGAGAGAACAGAGGGAAACCTAAAAATATAAACTGCTACTGTAATCGAACGCTTCAACCTAGAAGAACACTATTTGTTGAGCCAAGTGGGATTTGTGTACTGATCATTACCAAAACGTATCATCAAGATTGCGTGAAAAAATATTTAATGGTATTTCAGAAACTCGTTATTTCTTAGAAGCATTTCAACCCCTCTCAATGAATGTGCTTTTCACCAGTCTGTGCCAATGCTATTTGAAGAGGAAACAAACCATAGAGACAAAACTGAGAACATTTTTATTTTGTCAAGTTTCAAAGAGCGACTACAAACCATGTTGGATTTAGAGTTCCAAATTCATCTATCTATATGGGAGAGAAGAGAGGGAAACCTAAAAATGAAAACTGCTCTTGTAAACGAACACTTCAAAGTAGAAGAGCAAAATTTGGTGAGCGAAGTGGGATTTGTGTACTTGTAATTACCACCAAGTATTATCAACATTGGGTGAAAAAATATTTCCTGGTATTTCGGAAACCAGTAATTTTTTGTTAGCTTGTGAAACCCTTTCAATGAAAGTTCTTTTCCACAGTCTCTGCTTAGGGCTACTTGAAGAGGAAACAAATCATAGAGATAAAACTGAGAACTCCTTTATTTTGTCAAGTTTCAAAGAGCTACTACAAACCATGTTGGATTTAGAGTTCCAAATTCATCTATCTATATAGGAGAGAACAGAGGGGCACCTAAAAATATAAACTGCAACTGTAAACGAACGCTTCAACTTAGAAGAACCAAACTTGGTGAGTCAAGTGGGATTTGTTTACTGATCATTACCACCAGTATCATCAAGATTGGGTAAAAAAATATTTGCTGGTATTTTGGAAACTCGTTATTTCTTAGAAGCTTGGCAACAACTCTCAATGAAAGTGCTTTTCCGCAGTCTGTGCCTAGGGCTACTTGAAGAAGAAACAAACCATAGAGACAAAACTGAGAACTCTTTTATTTTGTCAAGTTTCAAAGACCTACTACAAACCATGTTGGATTTAGAGTTCCAAATTCATCTATCTATATAAGAGAGAACAGAGTGAAACGTAAATATAAAAACTGCTACTGTAGACGATCGCTTCAACCTAGAAGAACAAAGTTTTTTGAGCCAAGTGAGATTTGTGTATTGATTATTACCACCAAGTATCATCAAGATTGGGTGAAAAAATATTTGCTGGTATTTCGGAAACTCTTAGAAGCTTGGGAAACCCTCTCAATGAAAGAGCTTTTCCACAGTCTGTGCCTAGGGCTCCTTGAAGAGGAAACAAACCATAGAGACAAAACTGAGAACTCCTTTATTTTGTCAAGTTTCAAAGTGGTACTAGAAACCATGTTGGATTTAGAGTTCCAAATTCATCTGTCTATATAGGAGAGAACAGAGTGAAACCTAAAAATAAAAACTGCTACTGTAAACGAACGCGTCAACCTAGAAGAACAAAATTTGGTGAGACAAGTGGGATTTGTGTACTTGTCATTACCACCACGTATCATCAAGATTGGGTGAAACAGTATTTGCTGGTATTTCGGAAACTAGTAATTTCTTGGAAGTTTGGCAACTACTTTAAATGAAAGTTGTTTTCCACAGTCTCTGCTTAGGGCTACTTAAATAGAAAACAAATCATAGAGACAAAACTGGGAACTGCTTTTTTTTGGTCAAGTTTCAAAGCGCTACTACAAACCATGCTGGATTTAGAGTTCCAAATTCAGCGATCTATATAGGAGAGAACAGAGGGAAACCTAAAAGTATAAACTGCTATTGTAAAGGAAGACTTCAACCTAAAAGAACACAATTTGGTGAGCCAAGTGGGATTTGTGTACTGATCATTAACACCACGTATCATCAAGATTGGGTGAAAAAATATTTGCTGGTATTTCGAAAACTGATTATTTCTTAAAAGCTTGGCAACCCCTCTGAATGAAAGTGCTTTTCCACAGTCTGTGCCTAGGGCTACTTGAAGAAGAAACAAACCATAGAGACAAAACTGAGAACTATTTTAGTTTGTCAAGTTGCAAAGAGATACTACAAACCCTGTTGGATTAAGAGTTCCAAATTCATCTATCTATATAGGAGAGAACAGAGGGAAACCTAATAATAAGAACAGCTACTGTAAACGAACGCTTCAACCTAGAAGTACAAAATTTGGTGAGTCAAGTGGGATTTGTGAACTTGTCATTACCACCAAGTATCATCAAGATTGGGTGAAAAAATATTTGCTGGTATTTCGGAAACTCGTAATTTCTTGTAAGCTTGGCAACCCCTTTCAATGCAAGTGCTTGTCCACAGTCTCTGCTTAGGGCTACTTGAAGAGGAAACAAATCATAGAGACAAAACTGAGAACTCCTTTATTTTGTCAAGTTTCAAAGAGCTACTACAAACCATGTTGAATTTAGAGTTCCAAATTCATCTATCTATATAGGAGAGAACAGAGGGACACCTAAAAATATAAACTGCAACTGTAAACGAACGCTTCAACTTAGAAGAACCAAACTTGGTGAGTCAAGTGGGATTTGTGTACTGATCATTTACCACCAGTATCATCAAGATTGGGTAAAAAAATATTTGCTGGTATTTTGGAAACTCTTTATTTCTTAGAAGCTTGGCAACAACTCTCAATGAAAGTGCTTTTCCGCAGTATGTGCCTAGGGCTACTTGAAGAAGAAACAAACCATAGAGACAAAACTGAGAACTCTTTTATTTTGTCAAGTTTCAAAGACTTACTACAAACCATGTTGGATTTAGAGTTCCAAATTCATCTATCTATATAAGCGAGAACAGAGTGAAACGTAAATATAAAAACTGCTACTGTAGACGATTGCTTCAACCTAGAAGAACAAAGTTTTTTGAGCCAAGTGAGATTTGTGTATTGATTATTACCACCATGTATCATCAAGATTGGGTGAAAAAATATTTGCTGGTATTTCGGAAACTCTTAGAAGCTTGGGAAACCCTCTCAATGAAAGAGCTTTTCCACAGTCTGTGCTTAGGGCTACCTGAAGAGGAAACAAACCATAGAGACAAAACTGAGAACTCCTTTATTCTGTCAAGTTTCAAAGTGGTACTACAAACCATGTTGGATTTAGAGTTCCAAATTTATCTGTCTATATAGGAGAGAACAGAGTGAAACCTAAAAATAAAAACTGCTACTGTAAACGAACGCGTCAACCTAGAAGAACAAAATTTGGTGAGCCAAGTTGGATTTGTGTACTTGTCATTACCACCACGTATCATCAAGATTGGGTGAAACAGTATTTGCTGGTATTTTGGAGACTAGTAATTTCTTGGAAGCTTGGCAACTACTATAAATGAAAGTTCTTTTCCACAGTCTCTGCTTAGGGCTACTTGAAGAGAAAACAAATCATAGAGACAAAACTGGGAACTGTTTTTTTTTGTCAAGTTTCAAAGCGCTACTACAAACCATGCTGGATTTAGAGTTCCAAATTCAGCTATCTATATAGGAGAGAACAGAGGGAAACCTAATAGTATAAACTGCTATTGTAAAGGAACACTTCAACCTAAAAGAACACAATTTGGTGAGCCAAGTGGGATTTGTGTACTGATCATTAACACCACGTATCATCAAGATTGGGTGAAAAAATATTTGCTGGTATTTTGAAAACTGATTATTTCATAAAAGCTTGGCAACCCCTCTGAATGAAAGTGCTTTTCCACAGTCTGTGCCTAGGGCTACTTGAAGAAGAAACAAACCATAGAGACAAAACTGAGAACTATTTTAGTTTGTCAAGTTTCAAAGAGATACTACAAACCCTGTTGGATTAAGAGTTCCAAATTCATCTATCTATAAAGGAAAGAACAGAGTGAAACCTAAAAATAAAAACAGCTACTGTAAACGAACGCTTCAACCTAGAAGTACAAAATTTGGTGAGTCAAGTGGGATTTGTGTACTTCTCATTACCACCAAGTATCATCAAGATTGGGTGAAAAAATATTTGCTGGTATTTCGGAAACTCGTAATTTCTTGTAAGCTTGGCAACCCCTTTCAATGTAAGTGCTTGTCCACAGTCTCTGGTTAGGGCTACTTGAAGAGGAAACAAATCATAGAGACAAAACTGAGAACTCCTTTATTTTGTCAAGTATCAAAGAGCTACTACAAAACATGTTGGATTTAGAGTTCCAAATTCATCTATCTATATAGGAAAGAACAGAGGGAAACCTAAAAATATAAACTGCTACTGTAAACGAACGCTTCAACCAAGAAGAACAAAATTCGGTGAGTCAAGTGGGATTTGTGTACTTATCATTACCAGCAAGTATTATCAAGATAGGGTGAAAAAATACTTGCTGGTATTTCGGAAACTCGTTATTTCGTAGAAGCTTGGCAACCGCTCTCAATTAAAGTGCTTTTCCACAGTCTGTTTATAGGGCTACTTGAAGAGGAAACAAACCATAGAGACAAAACTGAGAACTACTTTATTTTGTCAAGTTTCAAACAGCTACTACAAACCATGTTGGATTTAGAGTTCCAAATTCATCTATCTATATAAGAGAGAACAGAGTGAAACCTAAAAATAAAAACAGCTACTGTAAACGAACGCTTCAACCTAGAAGAACAAAATTTGGTGAGCCAAGTGGGATTTGTTTACTTATCATTACCACCAAGTACCATCAAGATTGGGTGAAAAAATATTTGCTGGTAATTTGAAACTCGTAATTTCTTGGAAGCTTGGCAACCCCTTTCAATAAAAGTGCTTTTCCACAGTCTCTGGTTAGGGCTAATTGAAGAGGAAACAAACCATAGAGACAAAACTGAGAACATTTTTATTTTGTCAAGTGTCAAAGAGCTACTACAAACCATGTTGGATTTAGAGTTCCAAATTCATCTATCTATAAAGGAGAGAACAGAATGAAACCTAAAAATATAAACTGCTCTTGTAAACGAACGCTTCAACCTAGAAGAGCAAAATTTGGTGAGCCAAGTGGGATTTGTGTATTTGTAATTACCACCAAGTATCATCAAGATTGGGTGGAAAAATATTTGCTGGTATTTCGGAAACCTGTAATTTTTTGGGAGCTTGGCAAACCCTTTCAATGAAAGTGCTTTTCCCCAGTTTCTCCTTAGGGCTACTTGAAGAGGAAACAAATGATAGAGACAAAACTGAGAACTCCTTTATTTTGTCAAGTTTCAAAGAGCTACTACAAACCATGATGGATTTAGAGTTAAAAATTCATCTATCTGTATAGGAGAGAACAGAGGGAAACCTAAAAATAAAAACTGCTACTGTAAACGAAAGTTTCAACCTAGAAGAACAAAATTTGGTGAGCCTAGTGGCATTTGTGTAGTGATCATTACCACCACGTATCATCAAGATTGGGTGAAAATATATTTGCTGGTATTTCGGAACCTCGTTATTTCTTAGAAGCTTGGTAACCCCTTTCAATGAAAGTGCTTTTCTACAGTTTGTGCCTAGGGCTACTTGAAGAGGAAACAAACCATAGAGACAATACTGAGAACTCCTTTATTTTGTCATGTTTCAAAGAGCTACTACAAACCATATTGGATTTAGAGTTCCAAATTCATCTATCTATATGGGAGAGAACAGAGTGAAACCTAAAAATAAAAACTGCTACTCTAAACAATCGCTTCAACCTAGAAGAAGCAAATTTTGAGTCAAGTGGGATTTGTGTACTGATCATTACCACCAGTATATTCAAGATTGGTTGAAAAAATATTTGCTGGTATTTTGGAAACTTGTTATTTCTTAGAAGCTTGGCAACAACTCAAATGAAAGTGCTTTTCCACAGTCTGTGCCTAGGACTACTTGAAGAGGAAACAAACCATAGAGACAAAACTCAGAACTCCTTTATTTTGTCAAGTTTCAAAGAGCTACTACAAACCATGTTGGATTTAGTGTTTTAAATTCATCTATCTATATAAGAGAGAACAGAGTGAAACCTAAAAATAAAAACAGCTACTGTAAACGAACGCTTCAACCTAGAAGAACAAAATTTGGTGAGCCAAGTGGGATTTGTGTACTTATCATTACCACCAAGTACCATCAAGATTGGGTGAAAAAATATTTGCTGGTAATTTGAAACTCGTAATTTCTTGGAAGCTTGGCAACCCCTTTCAATAAAAGTGCTTTTCCACAGTCTCTGGTTAGGGCTACTTGAAGAGGAAACAAACCATAGAGACAAAACTGAGAACATTTTTATTTTGTCAAGTGTCAAAGAGCTACTACAAACCATGTTGGATTTAGAGTTCCAAATTCATCTATCTATAAAGGAGAGAACAGAGGGAAACCTAAAAATATAAACTGCTCTTGTAAACGAACGCTTCAACCTAGAAGAGCAAAATTTGGTGAGCCAAGTGGGATTTGTGTATTTGTAATTACCACCAAGTATCATCAAGATTGGGTGGAAAAATATTTGCTGGTATTTCGGAAACCCGTAATTTTTTGGGAGCTTGGCAAACCCTTTCAATGAAAGTGCTTTTCCCCAGTTTCTCCTTAGGGCTACTTGAAGAGGAAACAAATGATAGAGACAAAACTGAGAACTCCTTTATTTTGTCAAGTTTCAAAGAGCTACTACAAACCATGATGGATTTAGAGTTAAAAATTCATCTATCTGTATAGGAGAGAACAGAGGGAAACCTAAAAATAAAAACTGCTACTGTAAACGAAAGTTTCAACCTAGAAGAACAAAATTTGGTGAGCCTAGTGGCATTTGTGTAGTGATCATTACCACCACGTATCATCAAGATTGGGTGAAAATATATTTGCTGGTATTTCGGAACCTCGTTATTTCTTAGAAGCTTGGTAACCCCTTTCAATGAAAGTGCTTTTCTACAGTTTGTGCCTAGGGCTACTTGAAGAGGAAACAAACCATAGAGACAATACTGAGAACTCCTTTATTTTGTCATGTTTCAAAGAGCTACTACAAACCATATTGGATTTAGAGTTCCAAATTCATCTATCTATATGGGAGAGAACAGAGTGAAACCTAAAAATAAAAACTGCTACTCTAAACAATCGCTTCAACCTAGAAGAAGCAAATTTTGAGTCAAGTGGGATTTGTGTACTGATCATTACCACCAGTATATTCAAGATTGGTTGAAAAAATATTTGCTGGTATTTTGGAAACTTGTTATTTCTTAGAAGCTTGGCAACAACTCAAATGAAAGTGCTTTTCCACAGTCTGTGCCTAGGACTACTTGAAGAGGAAACAAACCATAGAGACAAAACTCAGAACTCCTTTATTTTGTCAAGTTTCAAAGAGCTACTACAAACCATGTTGGATTTAGTGTTTTAAATTCATCTATCTATATAAGAGAGAACAGAGTGAAACCTAAAAATAAAAACAGCTACTGTAAACGAACGCTTCAACCTAGAAGAACAAAATTTGGTGAGCCAAGTGGGATTTGTGTACTTATCATTACCACCAAGTACCATCAAGATTGGGTGAAAAAATATTTGCTGGTAATTTGAAACTCGTAATTTCTTGGAAGCTTGGCAACCCCTTTCAATAAAAGTGCTTTTCCACAGTCTCTGGTTAGGGCTACTTGAAGAGGAAACAAACCATAGAGACAAAACTGAGAACATTTTTATTTTGTCAAGTGTCAAAGAGCTACTACAAACCATGTTGGATTTAGAGTTCCAAATTCATCTATCTATAAAGGAGAGAACAGAGGGAAACCTAAAAATATAAACTGCTCTTGTAAACGAACGCTTCAACCTAGAAGAGCAAAATTTGGTGAGCCAAGTGGGATTTGTGTATTTGTAATTACCACCAAGTATCATCAAGATTGGGTGGAAAAATATTTGCTGGTATTTCGGAAACCCGTAATTTTTTGGGAGCTTGGCAAACCCTTTCAATGAAAGTGCTTTTCCCCAGTTTCTCCTTAGGGCTACTTGAAGAGGAAACAAATGATAGAGACAAAACTGAGAACTCCTTTATTTTGTCAAGTTTCAAAGAGCTACTACAAACCATGATGGATTTAGAGTTAAAAATTCATCTATCTGTATAGGAGAGAACAGAGGGAAACCTAAAAATAAAAACTGCTACTGTAAACGAAAGTTTCAACCTAGAAGAACAAAATTTGGTGAGCCTAGTGGCATTTGTGTAGTGATCATTACCACCACGTATCATCAAGATTGGGTGAAAATATATTTGCTGGTATTTCGGAACCTCGTTATTTCTTAGAAGCTTGGTAAACCCTTTCAATGAAAGTGCTTTTCTACAGTTTGTGCCTAGGGCTACTTGAAGAGGAAACAAACCATAGAGACAATACTGAGAACTCCTTTATTTTGTCATTTTTCAAAGGCTACTAACAAACCATATTGGATTTAGAGTTCCAAATTCATCTATCTATATGGGAGAGAACAGAGTGAAACCTAAAAATAAAAACTGCTACTCTAAACGAACGCTTCAACCTAGAAGAACCAAATTTTGAGTCAAGTGGGATTTGTGTACTGATCATTACCACCAGTATATTCAAGATTGGTTGAAAAAATATTTGCTGGTATTTTGGAAACTTATTATTTCTTAGAAGCTTGGCAACAACTCAAATGAAAGTGCTTTTCCACAGTCTGTGCCTAGGACTACTTGAAGAGGAAACAAACCATAGAGACAAAACTCAGAACTCCTTTATTTTGTCAAGTTTCAAAGAGCTACTACAAACCATGTTCGACTTAGTGTTTTAAATTCATCTATCTATATAAGAGAGAACAGAGTGAAACCTAAAAATAAAAACAGCTACTGTAAACGAACGCTTCAACCTAGAAAAACAAAATTTGGTGAGCCAAGTGGGATTTGTATACTTATCATTACCACCAAGTACCATCAAGATTTTGTGAAAAAATATTTGCTGGTAATTTGAAAATCGTAATTTCTTGGAAGCTTGGCAACCCCTTTCAATAAAAGTGCTTTTCCACAGTCTCTGGTTAGGGCTACTTGAAGAGGAAACAAACCATAGAGACAAAACTGAGAACATTTTTATTTTGTCAAGTTTCAAAGAGCTACTACAAACCATGTTGGATTTGGAGTTCCAAATTCATCTATCTATAAAGGAGAGAACAGAGGGAAACCTAAAAATATAAACTGCTCTTGTAAACGAACGCTTCAACCTAGAAGAGCAAAATTTGGTGAGCCAAGTGGGATTTGTGTATTTGTAATTACCACCAAGTATCATCAAGATTGGGTGGAAAAATATTTGCTGGTATTTCAGAAACCCGTAATTTTTTGGGAGCTTGGCAAACCCTTTCAATGAAAGTGCTTTTCCCCTGTTTCTCCTTAGGGCTACTTGAAGAGGAAACAAACCATAGAGACAAAACTGAGAACATTTTTATTTTGTCAAGTTTCAAAGAGCTACTACAAACCATGTTGGATTTATAGTTAAAAATTCATCTATCTATATAGGAGAGAACAGAGGGAAATCTAATAATAAAAACTGCTCCTGTAAACGAACGCTTCAACCTAGAAGAACAAAATTTGGTGAGCCTAGTGGCATTTGTGTACTGATCATTAC
Organism: Callospermophilus lateralis; assembly: GCF_048772815.1. NCBI lineage: Eukaryota > Metazoa > Chordata > Mammalia > Rodentia > Sciuridae > Callospermophilus > Callospermophilus lateralis. The sequence goes on along the minus strand of NW_027513605.1, from coordinate 115,559 downwards.
CACCACGTATCATCAAGATTGGGTGAAAAAATATTTGCTGGTATTTCAGAAACTCGTTATTTCTTAGAAGCTTGGTAACCCCTTTCAATGAAAGTGCTTTTCTACAGTTTGTGCCTAGGGCTACTTGAAGAGGAAACAAAACATAGAGACAATACTGAGAACTCCTTTATTTTGTCAAGTTTCAAAGAGCTACTACAAACCATATTAGATTTAGAGTTCCAAATTCATCTATCAATATGGGAGAGAACAGAGTGAAACCTAAAAATAAAAACTGCTACTGTAAACGAACGCTTCAACCTAGAAGAACACAATTTGGTGAGCCAAGTGGCATTTCTGTACTGATCATTACCAACGCGTATCATCAATATTGGGTGAAAAAATATTTGCTGGTATTTCGGAAACTCGTTATTTCTTAGAAGCTTGGCAACCCCTCTCTATGAATGTGCTTTTCCCCAGTCTGTGCCTAGGGCTATTTGAAAAGGAAACAAAAAATAGAGACAAAAGTTAGAACCTTTTTTGTTTTGTCAAGATTCAAAGAGCTACTACAAACCATGTTTGATTTAGAGTTCCAAATTCATCTATCTTTATAGGAGAGAACAGAGGGAAACCTAAAAATAAAAACTGCTGCTGTAAACGAACGCTTCAACCTAGAAGAACCAAATTTTGAGTCAAGTGGGATTTGTGTACTGATCATTACCACCACGTATCATCAAGATTGGGTGAAAAAATATTTGCTGGTATTTCGGAAATACGTAATTTCTTGGAAGCTTGGCAACCCCTTTCAATGGAAGTGCTTTTCCACAGTCTCTTCCTGGGTACTTGAAGAGGAAACAAATCATAGAGAAAAAACTGAGCACTACATTTTGTCAAGTTTCAAAGAGGTATTAAATCCTTGTTGGATTTAGAGTTCCAAAGTCATCTATCTATATAGGAGAGAACAAAGTGAAACCTAAAAATAAAAACTGCAACTGTAAACGAACGCTTCAACCTAGAAGAACAAAATTTGGTGAGCCAAGTGGGATTTGTGTTCTGATCATTACCACCAAGTATCATCAAGATTGGGTGAAAAAATATTTGCTCGTATTTCAGAAACTCGTTATATCTTAGAAGCTTGGCAACCCCTTTCAATGAAAGTGCTTTTCTACAGTTTGTTCCTAGGGCTACTTTAAGAGGAAACAAACCATAGAGACAAAACTGAGAACTTCTTTATTTTGTCACGTTTCAAAGAGCTACTACAAACCACGTTGGATTTAGAGTTCCAATTTCATCTATTTATATGGGAGAGAACAGAGTGAAACCTAACAATAAAAACTGCTACTGTAAACGAACGCTTCAACCTAGAAGAACAACATTTGGTGAGCCAAGTGGGATTTGTGTACCGATCATTACCACCAAGTATAATCAAGATTGGGTGAAAACATATTTGCTGGTATTTCGGAAACTCGTTATTTCTTAGAAGCTTGGCAAACCCTTTCAATGAAAGTGCTTTTCTACAGTTTGTGCATAGGGCTACTTGAAGAGGAAACAAACCATAGAGACAAAACAGAGAACTCCTTTATTTTGTCAAGTATCAAAGAGCTACTACAAACCATGTTGGATTTAGAGTTCCAAATTAATCTATCTATATAAAAGAGAACAGGGTGAAACCTAAACATAAAAAGTGCTACTGTAAACGAACGCTTCAACCTAGAAGAACACAATTTGGTGAGCCAAGTGGGATTTGTGTACTGATCATTACCACCAAGTATCATCAAGTTTGCGTGAAAAAATATTTGCTGGTATTTCAGAAACTCGTTATTTCTTAGAAGCTTGGCAACCCCTCTCAATGAAGGTGCTTTACCCCAGTCTGTGCCTAGGGCTATTTGAAGAGGAAACAAACCATAGAGACAAAACTGAGAACTCCTTTATTTTGTCAAGTTTCAGAGATCTACTACAAACCATGTTGATTTTAGAGTTCCAAATTCATCTATCTATATAGGAGAGAACAGAGGGAAACCTAAAAAAAAAAAAACTGCTACTGTAAACGAACGCTTCAACCTCAAAGAACAAAATTTGGTGAGCCAAGTAGGATTTGTGTCCCTGTAATTACCACCAAGTATCATCAAGATTAGGTGAAAAAATATTGCTGGTATTTCGGAAACTCATAATTTCTTGGAAGTTTGGCAATCCCTTTCAATGAAAGTGCTTTTCCACAGTCTCTGCTTAGGGCTATTTGAAGAGGAAACAAATCAAAGAGACAAAACTGAGAACTCCTTTATTTTGTCAAGTTTCAAAGAGCTACTACAAACCATGTTGCATTTAGAGTTCCAAATTCATCTATCTATATAGGAGAGAACAGAGGGAAACCTAAAAAAAAAACTGCTCCGGTAAACGAACGCTTCAACCTAGAAGAGCAAAATTTGGGGAGCCAAGTGGGACTTGTGTATCTGTAATTACCACCAAGTATCATCAAGATTGGGTGAAAAAATATTTGCTGTTATTTCGGAAACCCGTAATTTTTTGGGAGCTTGGCAAACCTTTTCAATGAAAGTGCTTTTCCCCAGTTTCTGCTTAGGGGGCATAAAGAGGAAACAAACCATAGAGACACAACTGAGAACTCCTTTATTTTGTCAAGTTTCAAAGAGCTACTACAAACCATGTTGGATTTAGAGTTCCAATTTCATCTATCTATATGGGAGAGAATAGAGTGAAACCTAAAAATAAAAACTGCTACTGTAAATGAATGCTTCATACTTGAAGAACACAATTTAGTGAGCCAAGTGGCATTTGTGTACTGATCATTACCACCACGGATCATCAAGATTGGGTGAAAAAATATTTGATGGTATTTCGGAAACTCGTTATTTCTTAGAAGCTTGGCAACTCCTCTCAATGAGTGAGCTTTTCCCCAGTCTGTGCCTAGGGCTACTTGAAGAGGAAACAAACCATAGAGACAAAACTGAGAACTTTTTTATTTTGTCAAGTTTCAAAGAGCTACTACAAACCATGTTGAATTTAGAGTTCCAAATTCATCTATCTATATAGGAGAGAACAGTGGGAAACCTAAAAATAAAAACTGCTACTGTAAACGAACGCTTCAACCTAGAAGAGCAAAATTTGTGAGCCAAGTGGGATTTGTGTACTTGTCATTACCACCAAGTATCATCAAGATTGGGTGAAAAAATATTTGCTGGTATTTCGGAAACCCGTAATTTGTTGGAAGCGTGGCAAACCCTTTCAATGAAAGTGCTTTTCCACAGTCTGTTTCTAGGGCTAATTGAAGAGTAAACAAACCATACAGACAAAACTGAGAACTCCTTTATTTTGTCAAGTTTCAAAGAGCTACTACAAACCATGTTGGATTTAGAGTTCCAAATTCATCTATCTATATAGGAGAGAACAGTGGGAAACCTAAAAATAAAAACTGCTACTGTAAACGAACGCTTCAACCTAGAAGAGCAAAATTTGGTGAGCCAAGTGGGATTTGTGTACTTGTCATTACCAACACGTATCATCAAGATTGGGTTACAAAGTATTTCCTGGTATTGCGGAAACTCGTAATTTCTTGGAAGCTTGGCAACTCCTTTCAATGAAAGTGCTTTTCCACAGTCTCTGCTTAGGGCTAATTGAAGAGGAAACAAATCATAGAGACAAAACTGAGAACTGCTTTTTTTGTCAAATTTCAAAGCGCTACTACAAACCATGCTGGATTTAGAGTTCCAAATTCATCTATCTATATATGAGAGAACAGAGGGACACCTAAAAATATAAACTGCTACTGTAAACGAACACTTCAAACTAGAAGAACACAATTGGTTAGTGAAGTAAGATTTTGTAATGATCATTACCACCAAGTATCATCGAGATTGGGTGAAAAAATATTTGCTGGTATTTCGGAAACTCGTTATTTCTTAGAAGCTTGGCAACCCCTCTCAATGAAAGTGCTTTTGCACAGTCTGTGCCTATGGCTACTTGAAGAAGAAACAAACTATAGAGACAATACTGAGAAGTATTTTATTTTGTCAAGTTTCAGAGAGCTACTGCGAACCATGTTGGATTTAGAGTTCCAAATTCATCTCTCTATATAGGCTAGAACAGAGTGAAACCAAAAAATAAAAACTGCTATTGTAGATGAAAGATTCAACCTAGAAGAACAAAATTTGGTGAGCCAAGTGTGATTTGTGTAATTGTCATTACCACAAAGTATCATCAAGATTGGGTGAAAAAATATTTGCTGGTATTTCGGAAACTCGTAATTTCTTGGAAGCTTGGCAACCCCCTTCAATAAAAGTGCTTTTCCACAGTCTCTGCTTAGGGCTACTTGAAGAGGAATCAAATCATAGACACAAAACTGAGAACTCGTTTATTTTGTCAAGTTTCAAAGAGCTACTACAAACCATGTTGGATTTAGATTTCCAAATTCATCTAACTATATAGAAGAAAACAGAGTGAAACCTAAATATAAAAACTACTAATGTAGATGAACGATGCAACCTAGAAGAACAAAATTTGGTGAGCCAAGTGAAACTGGTGAACTGATCATTACCCCCAAGTATCAACAAGATTGGGTGAAAAAATATTTGCTGGTATTTCGGAAACTCGTTATTTCTTAGATGCTTGGCAACCCCTCTCAATGAAAGTGCTTTTACACAGTCTGTGCCTAGGGCTACTTGAAGAGGAAACAAACTATAGAGACAAAACTGAGAACTCCTTTATTTTGTCAAGTTACAAAGAGCTACTACAAACCAAGTTGGATTTAGAGTTCCAAATTCATCCATCTATATCGAAGAGAACAGAGTGAAACCTAAATATAAAAACAGCTACTGTAGACGAACGCTTCAACCTAGAAGAACAAAATTTGGTGAGCCCAGTGGGATTGGTGTATTGATCATTACCCTCAAGTATCATCAGGATTGGGTGAAAAAATATTGCTGGTATTTCGGAAACTCGTTATTTCTTGGAAGCTTGGCAACCCATCTCAATGAAAGTGCTTTTCCACAGTCTGTGCCTAGGGCTACTTGAAGAGGAAACAAACCATACGGACAAAAAAGAGAACTCCTTTATTTTGTCATGTTTCAAAGAGGTAATACAAACCATGATGGATTTAGAGTTCCAAATTCATCTATCTATGTAGGAGAGAACAGAGGGACACCTAAAAATATAAACTGCTACTGTAAACTAACGCTTCAACCTAGAAGAACAAAATTTGGTGAGCCATGTGGGATTTGTGTACTTGTCATTACCACCAAGTATCATCAAGATTGGGTGAAAAAATATATCTGGTATTTCGGAAACTCGTAATTTCTTGGAAGCTTGGCAACCCCTTTCAATGAAAGTGCTTTTCCACAGTCTCTGCTTAGGGCTACTTGAAGAGGAAACAAATTATAGAGACAAACCTGCGAACACCTTTATTTTGTAAAGTTTCAAATACCTACTACAAACCATGTTGGATTTAGAGTTCCAAATTCATCTATCTATATAGGAGAGATCAGAGGGAAACCTAAAAATAAAAACTGCTATTGTAAATGAACGCTTCAACCTAGAAGAACAAAATTTGGTGACCCAAGTGGGATTGGTGTACTGATCATTACCACCAAGTACCTTCAAGATTGGGTGAAAAAATATTTGCTGCTATTTCGAAAACTCGTTATTTCTTAGAAGCTTGGCAACCCCTCTCAATGAAAGTGCTTTTCCACTGTCTGTGCCTAGGGCTACTTGAAGAAGAAACAAACCATAGAGACAAAACAGAGAACTACTTTATTTTGCCATGTTTCAAAGAGCTACTTCAAACCATGTTGGATTTAGAGTTCCAAATTCATCTATCTATATAGGATAGAACAGAGTGAAACGTACATATAAAAACTGCTGCTGTAGACGAACGCTTCAACCTATAAGAACACAATTTGGTGAGCCAAGTGGGATTTGTGTACTGATCATTACCACCAAGTATCATCAAGTTTGGGTGAAAAAATATTTGCTGGTATTTCGGAAACTCGTTATTTCTTAGAAGCTTGGCAACCCCTCTCAATGAAAGTGCTTTTCCACAGACTGTGCCTAGGGCTACTTGAAGAGGAAACAAACCATAGAGACAAAACTGAGAACTCCTTTATTTTGTCAAGTTTCAAAGAGCTACTACAAAACATGTTGGATTTAGAGTTCCAAATTCATCTATCTATATAGGATAGAACAGAGTGAAACCTAAAAATAAAAACTGCTACTGTAAACGAACGCTGCAAACTAGAAGAACAAAATTTGTTAAGCTAAGTGGGATTTGTGTACTTGTCATTACCACCACGTATCATCAAGATTAGGTGCAAAAATATTTGCTGGTATTTCGGAAACTCGTAATTTCTTGGAAGCTTGGCAACCCCTTTCAATGAAAGTGCTATTCCCCCGTGTCTGCTTAGGGCTACTTGAAGAGGAAACAAATTATAGAGACAAACCTGAAAACTCCTTTATTTTCTCAAGTTTCAAATAGCTACCACGAACCATGTTGGATTTAGAGTTCCAAATTCATCTATCTACATAGGAGAGAACAGAGTGAAACCTAAACATAAAAAGGGCTACTGTAGACGAACGCTTCAACCTAGAAGAACAAAATTTGGTGAACCAAGTGGGATTTGTGTACTGATCACTACCACCAATTATAATCAAGATTGGGTGAAAAAATATTTGCTGGTATTTCGGAAACTCGTTATTTCTTAGAAGCTTGGCAACCCCTCTCAATGAAAGTGCTTTTCCTCCGTCTGTGCCTTGGGCTACTTGAATAGGAAACAAACCATAGAGACAAAACTGAGAACTCCTTTATTTTGTCAAGTTTCAAAGAGCTACTACAAACCATGTTGGATTTAGAGTTCCAAATTCATCTATCTATATAGGAGAGAACAGAGGGACACATTAAAATATAAACTGCAACTGTAAACGAACGCTTCAACCTAGAAGAACCAAATTTGGTGAGTCAAGTGGGATTTGTGTACTGATCATTACCACCAAGTATCATAATATTGGGTGAAAAAATATTTGCTGGTATTTCGAAAAATTATTATTTCTTTAAAGCTTGGCAACCCCTCTCAATGAAAGTGCTTTTCCACAGTCTGTGCCTAGGGCTTCTTGAAAAAGAAACAAACCATAGGGACAAAACTGAGAACTATTTTATTTTGTCAATTTTCAAAGAGATACTACAAACCATGTTGCATTAATAGTTCCAAATTCATCTATCTATATAAGAGAACAAAGTGAAACCTAAAAATATAAACTGCAACTGTAAACGAACGCTTCAACCTCGAAGAACAAAATTTGGTGATCCAAGAGGGATTTGTGTACTTGTTATTACCACCAAGTATCATCAAGATTGGGTGAAAAAATATTTGCTGGTATTTCGAAAACTCTAAATTTCTTGGAAGGTTGGCAAACCCTTTCAATGAAAGTGCTTTTCCACAGTCTCTGCTTAGGGCTACTTGAAGAAGAAACAAATCATAGAGACAAAACTGAGAACTCCTTTATGTTGTCAAGTTTCAAAGAGCTACTACAAACGAAGTTGAATTTAGAGTTCCAAATTCATCTATCTATATAGGAGAGAACAGAGGGACACCTAAAAATATAAACTGCTACTGTCAACGAACGCTTCAACCTAAATGAACAAAATCGGGTGAGTCAAGTGGGATTTGTGTACTGATCATTACCACCAAGTATCATCAAGATTGGGTGAAAAAATATATGCTGGTATTTTGGAAACTCGTTATTACTTAGAAGCTTGGCAACCCCTCTCAATGAAAGTGCTTTTCCAAAGTCTGTGCCTAGGGCTACTTGAGGAGGAAACAAACCATAGAGACAAAACAGAGAACTCCTTTATTTTCTCAAGTTTCAAAGAGCTACTACAAACCATGTTGGATTTAGAGTTCCAAATTCATCTATCTATGTAGAAGAGAACAGAGTGAAACGTAAATATAAAAACTGCTACTGTGAGACGAACGCTTCAAACTGGAAGAACAAAATTTGGTGAGCCAAGTGGGATTGGTGTGCTGATCATTACCCCCAAGTATCATCAAGATTGTGTGAAAAAATATTTGCTGGTATTTCGGAAACTCGTTATTTCTTAGAAGCCTGGGATACCCTCTCAATGGAGGTGATTTTCCACAGTCTGTGCCTAGGGCTACTTGAAGAGGAAACAAACCATAGAGACAAAACTGAGAACTCCTTTATTTTATGAATTTCAAAGAGCTACTACAAACCATGTTGGATTTAGAGTTCCAAATTCATCTATCTATATAGGAAAGAACAGAATGAAACTTAAAAATAAAAACTGCTTCTGTACAGGAACGCTTCAACCTAGAAGAACAAAATTTGGTGAGCCAAGTGGGATTTGTGTACATGTCATTACCAACACGTATCGTCAAGATTGGGTTACAAAGTATTTGCTGGTATTTCGGAAACTCGTAATTTCTTGGAAGCTTGGCAACTCCTTTCAATGAAAGTGCTTTTCCACAGTCTCTGCTTAGGGCTAATTGAAGAGGAAACAAATCATAGAGACAAAACTGAGAACTACTTTTTTTGTCAAGTTTCAAAGCGCTACTACAAACCATGCTGGATTTAGAGTTCCAAATTCATCTATCTATATATGAGAGAACAGAGGGACACCTAAAAATATAAACTGCTACTGTAAACGAACGCTTCAACCTAGAACACAATTGGTTAGTGAAGTAAGATTTGTGTAATGATCATTACCACCAAGTATCATCGAGATTGGGTGAAAAAATATTTGCTGGTATTTCGGAAACTCGTTATTTCTTAGAAGCTTGGCAACCCCTCTCAATGAAAGTGCTTTTGCACAGTCTGTGCCTAGGGCTACTTGAAGAAGAAACAAACCATAGAGACAAAACTGAGAAGTATTTTATTTTGACAAGTTTCAGAGAGCTACTGCAAACCATGTTGGATTTAGAGTTCCAAATTCATCTCTCTATATAGGCTAGAACAGAGTGAAACCAAAAAATAAAAACTGCTATTGTAGACGAAAGATTCAACCTAGAAGAACAAAATTTGGTGAGCCAAGTGTGATTTGTGTAATTGTCATTACCACAAAGTATCATCAAGATTGGGTGAATAAATATTTGCTGGTATTTCGGAAACTCGTAATTTCTTGGAAGCTTGGCAACCCCTTTCAATGAAAGTGCTTTTCCACAGTCTCTGCTTAGGGCTACTTGAAGAGGAATCAAATCATAGACACAAAACTGAGAACTCGTTTATTTTGTCAAGTTTCAAAGAGCTACAACAAACCATGTTGGATTTAGATTTCCAAATTCATCTATCTATATAGAAGAAAACAGAGTGAAACCTAAATATAAAAACTACTAATGTAGATGAACGATGCAACCTAGAAGAACAAAATTTGGTGAGCCAAGTGAAACTGGTGTACTGATCATTACCCCCCAGTATCAACAAGATTGGGTGAAAAAATATTTGCTGGTATTTCGGAAACTCGTTATTTCTTAGACGCTTGGCAACCCCTCTCAATGAAAGTGCTTTTCCACAGTCTGTGCCTAGGGCTACTTGAAGAGGAAACAAACCATAGAGACAAAACTGAGAACTCCTTTATTTTGTCAAGTTACAAAGAGCTACTACAAACCAAGTTGGATTTAGAGTTCCAAATTCATCCATCTATATCGAAGAGAACAGAGTGAAACCTAAATATAAAAACAGCTACTGTAGACGAACGCTTCAACCTAGAAGAACAAAATTTGGTGAGCCCAGTGGGATTGGTGTACTGATCATTACCCCCAAGTATCATCAAGATTGGGTGAAAAAATATTTGCTGGTATTTCAGAAACTCGTTATTTCTTAGAAGCTTGGCAACCCATCTCAATGAAAGTGCTTTTCCACAGTCTGTGCCTAGGGCTACTTGAAGAGGAAACAAACCATACGGACAAACAGAGAACTCCTTTATTTTGTCATGTTTCAAAGAGGTAATACAAACCATGTTGGATTTAGAGTTCCAAATTCATCTATCTATATAGGAGAGAACAGAGTGAAACCTAAAAATAAAAACTGCTTCTGTAAAGGAACGCTTCAACCTAGAAGAACAAATTTGGTGAGCCAAGTTGGATTTGTGTACTTGTCATTACCAACACGTATCGTCAAGATTGGGTTACAAAGTATTTCCTGGTATTTCGGAAACTCGTAATTTCTTGGAAGCTTGGCAACTCCTTTCAATGAAAGTGCTTTTCCACAGTCTCTGCTTAGGGCTAATTGAAGAGGAAACAAATCATAGAGACAAAACTGAGAACTACTTTTTTTTGTCAAATTTCAAAGCGCTACTACAAACCATGCTGGATTTAGAGTTCCAAATTCATCTATCTATATATGAGAGAACAGAGGGACACCAAAAATATAAACTGCTACTGTAAACGAACACTTCAACCTAGAAGAACACAATTGGTTAGTGAAGTAAGATTTTGTAATGATCATTACCACCAAGTATCATCGAGATTGGGTGAAAAAATATTTGCTGGTATTTCGGAAACTCGTTATTTCTTAGAAGCTTGGCAACCCCCCTCAATGAAAGTGCTTTTGCACAGTCTGTGCCTAGGGCTACTTGAAGAAGAAACAAACTATAGAGACAATACTGAGAAGTATTTTATTTTGTCAAGTTTCAGAGAGCTACTGCGAACCATGTTGGATTTAGAGTTCCAAATTCATCTCTCTATATAGGCTAGAAGAGAGTGAAACCAAAAAATAAAAACTGCTATTGTAGACGAAAGATTCAACCTAGAAAAACAAAATTTGGTGAGCCAAGTGTGATTTGTGTAATTGTCATTACCACAAAGTATCATCAAGATTGGGTGAAAAAATATTTGCTGGTATTTCGGAAACTCGTAATTTCTTGGAAGCTTGGCAACCCCTTTCAATGAAAGTGCTTTTCCACAGTCTCTGCTTAGGGCTACTTGAAGAGGAATCAAATCATAGACACAAAACTGAGAACTCGTTTATTTTGTCAAGTTTCAAAGAGCTACTACAAACCATGTTGGATTTAGATTTCCAAATTCATCTAACTATATAGAAGAAAACAGAGTGAAACGTAAATATAAAAACTACTAATGTAGATGAACGATGCAACCTAGAAGAACAAAATTTGGTGAGCCAAGTGAAACTGGTGTACTGATCATTACCCCCAAGTATCAACAAGATTGGGTGAAAAAATATTTGCTGGTATTTCGGAAACTCGTTATTTCTTAGACGCTTGGCAACCCCTCTCAATGAAAGTGCTTTTCCACAGTCTGTGCCTAGGGGCTACTTGAAGTGGAAACAAACCATAGAGACAAACCTGAGAACTCCTTTATTTTGTGAAGTTACAAAGAGCTACTACAAACCAAGTTGGATTTAGAGTTCCAAATTCATCCATCTATATCGAAGAGAACAGAGTGAAACCTAAATATAAAAACAGCTTCTGTAGACGAACGCTTCAACCTAGAAGAACAAAATTTGGTGAGCCCAGTGGGATTGTTGTACTGATCATTACCCCCAAGTATCATCAGGATTGGGTGAAAAAATATTGCTGGTATTTCGGAAACTCGTTATTTCTTGGAAGCTTGGCAACCCATCTCAATGAAAGTGCTTTTCCACAGTCTGTGCCTAGTGCTACTTGAAGAGGAAACAAACCATACGGACAAAACAGAGAACTCCTTTATTTTGTCATGTTTCAAAGAGGTAATACAAACCATGATGGATTTAGAGTTCCAAATTCATCTATATATGTAGGAGAGAACAGAGGGACACCTAAAAATAAAAACTGCTACTGTAAACTAACGCTTCAACCTAGAAGAACAAAATTTGGTGAGCCATGTGGGATTTGTGTACTTGTCATTACCACCAAGTATCATCAAGATTGGGTGAAAAAATATATCTGGTATTTCGGAAACTCGTAATTTCTTGGAAGCTTGGCAACCCCTTTCAATGAAAGTGCTTTTCCACAGTCTCTGCTTAGGGCTACTTGAAGAGGAAACAAATTATAGAGACAAACCTGCGAACACCTTTATTTTGTAAAGTTTCAAATACCTACTACAAACCATGTTGGATTTAGAGTTCCAAATTCATCTATCTATATAGGAGAGAACAGAGGGAAACCTAAAAATAAAAACTGCTATTGTAAATGAACGCTTCAACCTAGAAGAACAAAATTTGGTGACCCAAGTGGGATTGGTGTACTGATCATTACCACCAAGTACCTTCAAGATTGGGTGAAAAAAATATTTGCTGCTATTTCGAAAACTCGTTATTTCTTAGAAGCTTGGCAACCCCTCTCAATGAAAGTGCTTTTCCACTGTCTGTGCCTAGGGCTACTTGAAGAAGAAACAAACCATAGAGACAAAACAGAGAACTACTTTATTTTGCCATATTTCAAAGAGCTACTTCAAACCATGTTGGATTTAGAGTTCCAAATTCATCTATCTATATAGGATAGAACAGAGTGAAACGTACATATAAAAACTGCTGCTGTAGACGAACGCTTCAACCTAGAAGAACACAATTTGGTGAGCCAAGTGGGATTTGTGTACTGATCATTACCACCAAGTATCATCAAGATTGGGTGAAAAAATATTTGCTGGTATTTCGGAAACTCGTTATTTCTTAGAAGCTTGGAAACCCCTCTCAATGAAAGTGCTTTTCCACAGACTGTGCCTAGGGCTACTTGAAGAGGAAACAAACCATAGAGACAAAACTGAGAACTCCTTTATTTTGTCAAGTTTCAAAGAGATACTACAAAACATGTTGGATTTAGAGTTCCAAATTCATCTATCTATATAGGATAGAACAGAGTGAAACCTAAAAATAAAAACTGCTACTGTAAACGAACGCTGCAAACTACAAGAACAAAATTTGTTAAGCTAAGTGGGATTTGTGTACTTGTCATTACCACCACGTATCATCAAGATTGGGTGCAAAAATATTTGCTGGTATTTCGGAAACTCGTAATTTCTTGGAAGCTTGGCAACCCCTTTCAATGAAAGAGCTTTTCCCCCGTGTCTGCTTAGGGCTACTTGAAGAGGAAACAAATTATAGAGACAAACATGAAAACTCCTTTATTTTCTCAAGTTTCAAATAGCTACCACGAACCATGTTGGATTTAGAGTTCCAAATTCATCTATCTACATAGGAGAGAACAGAGTGAAACCTAATCATAAAAAGGGCTACTGTAGACGAACGCTTCAACCTAGAAGAACAAAATTTGGTGAACCAAGTGGGATTTGTGTACTGATCATTACCACCAATTATAATCAAGATTAGGTGAAAAAATATTTGCTGGTATTTCGGAAACTCGTTATTTCTTAGAAGCTTGGCAACCCCTCTCAATGAAAGTGCTTTTCCTCCGTCTGTGCCTTGGGCTACTTGAATAGGAAACAAACCATAGAGACAAAAGTGAGAACTCCTTTATTTTGTCACGTTTCAAACAGCTACTACAAACCATGTTGGATTTAGAGTTCCAAATTCATCTATCTATATACGAGAGAACAGAGGGAAACCTAAAAATACAAACTGCTACTGTAAAAGATCGCTTCAACCTAGAAGAACAAAATTTGGTGAGTCAAGTGGGATTTGTGTACCGATCATTACCACCAAGTATCATCAAGATTGGGTGAAAAAATATTTGCTGGTGTTTCGGAAACTCGTTATTTCTTGGAAGCTTGGCAACCCCTGTCAATGAAAGTGCTTTTCCACAGACTCTGCTTAGGGCTACTTGAAGAGGAAACAACCATAGAGAGAAAACTGAGAACTTTTTTTTTTTTTGTCAAGTAACAAAGAGCGACTACAAACCATGTTGGACTTAGAGTTCCAAATTCATCTATCTATATAGGAGAGAACAGAGGAAAACCTAAAAATAAAAACTGCTACTGTAAACAAATGCTTCAACCTAGAAGAACAAAACTTGGTGAGCCAATTGGGAATTGTGTACTTGTCATTACTACCAGGTATCATCAAGATTGGGTGAAAAAATATTTGCTGGTATTTCGGAAACTCGTAATTTCTTGGAAGCTTGGCAACTGCTTTCAATGAAAGTGCTTTTCCACAGTTTCTGCTTAGGGCTACTTGAAGAGGAAACAAATCATAGAGACAAAACTGAGAACTCCTTTATTTTGTCAAGTTTCAAAGAGCTACTACAAACCATGTTGGATTTAGAGTTCCAAATTCATCTATCTATATGGGAGAGAACAGAGTGAAACCTAAAAATAAAAACTGCTACTGTAAACGAAAGCTTCAACCTAGAAGAGCACAATTTGGTGAGCCAAGTGGCATTTGTGTACTGATCATTACCACCACGTATCATGCAGATTGGGTGAAAAAATATTTGCTGATATTTCGGAAACTCGTTATTTCTTAGAAGCTTGGCATCCCCTCTCAATGAATGTGCTTTTCCCCAGTCTGTGTCTAGGGCCATTTGAAGAGGAAACAAACCATTAAGAAAAAACTGAGAACTTTTTTATTTTGTCAAGTTTAAAAGAGCTACTACAAACCATGTTGGATTTAGAGTTCCAAATTCATCTATCTATATAGGAGAGAACAGAGTGAAAAGTAAAAATAAAAACTGCTACTGTAAACGAACGCTTCCACCTAGAAGAACAAAATTTGGTGAGCCAAGTGGGATTTGTGTACTTGTCATTACCACCAAGTATCATCATATTTGGGGAAAAAATATTTTCTGGTATTTCGGAAAACCGTAATTTCTTTGAAGATTGGCAACCCCTTTCAATGGAAGTGCTTTTCCACAGTCTCTGCCTGGGCTACTTGAAGAGAAAACAAATCATAGAGACAAAATTGAGAACTCCTTTATTTTGTCAAGTTTCAAAGAGCTACTACTAACCATGTTGGATTTAGAGTTCCAAATTCATCTATCTATATAGGAGAGAACAGAGTGAAACCTAAAAATAAAAACTGCTACTGTAAACGAACGATTCAACATAGAAGAAAAAATTTGGTGAGCCAAGTGGGATTTGTGTACTTGTCATTACCACCAAGTATCATCAAGATTGGGTGAAAAAATATTTGCTGGTATTTCGAAAACCCGTAATTTCTTGGAAGCTTGGCAACCCCTTTCAATGGAAATGCTTTTCCACAGTCGCTGCCTGGGCTACTTGAAGAGGAAACAAATCATAGAGACAAAACTGAGCACTACTTTTTTTGTGAAGTTTCAAAGAGCTACTACAAACCTTGTTGGATTTAGAGTTCCAAATTCATCTATCTATATAGGAGAGAACAAAGTGAAACCTAAAAATAAAAACTGCTACTGTAAACGTACACTTCAACCTAGAAGAAGACAATTTTGTGAGCCAAGTGGGATTTGTGTACTTGTCATTAACACCAAGTATCATCAAGATTGGGTGAAAAACTGTTTGCTGGTATTTCGGAAACTCCTAATTTCTTGGAAGCTTTGCAACCCCTTTCAATGAAAGTGCTTTTCCACAGTCTCTGCTTAGGTATTCTTGAGGAGGAAACAAATCATAGAGACAAAACTGAGAACTCCTTTATTTTGTCAAGTTTCAAAGAGCTACTACAAACCATGTTGGATTTAGAGTTCCAAATTCATCTATATACATAGGAGAGAACAGAGGGATACCGAAAAATATAAACTGCTACTGTAAACTAACGCTTCAACCTAGAAAAACAAAATTTGGTGAGTCAAGTGGGATTTGTGTACCGATGATTACCACCAAGTATCATCAAGACTGGGTGAAAAAATATTTGCTGGTATTTCGGAAACTCGTTATTTCTTAGAAGTTGGCAACCCCTTTCAATGAAAGTGCTTTTAAACAGATTGGGCCTAGGGCTACTTGAAGAGGAAACAATCCATAGAGACAAAACTGAGAACTCCTTTATTTTGTCATGTTTCAAAGAGCTACTAGAAACCATGTTGGATTTAGAGTTCCAAATTCATCTATCTATATAGGAGAGAACAGAGTGAAACCTAAAAATAAAAACTGCTACTGTAAACGAACGCTTCAACCTAGAAGAACACAATTTGGTGAGCCAAGTGGGATTTTTGTACTGATCATTACCACCACGTAACATCAAGATTGCGTGAAAAAAATATTTGCTGGTATTTCAGAAACTCGTTGTTTCTTAGAAGCTTGGCAACCCCTCTCAATGAATGTGCTTGTGCCCAGTCTGTGCCTAGGGTATTTGAAGAGGAAACAAACCATAGAGACAAAACTGAGAACTCCTTTATTTTGTCAAGTTTCAAAGAGCTACTACAAACCATGTTGGATTTAGAGTTCCAAATTCATCTATCTATATAGGAGAGAACAGAGGGAAACCTAAAATATAAACTGCTACTGTAAACGAACGCTTCAACCTAGAAGAACAAAATTTGGTGAGCCAAGTTGGATTTGTGTACTTGTCATTACCACCAAGTATCATCAAGATTGGGTGAAAAAATATTTGCTGGTATTTCGGAAACTCGTTATTTCTTAGAAGCCTGGCAACCCCTCTCAATGAAAGTGCTTTTCCACAGTCTATGACTAGGGCGACTTGAAGAGGAAACAAAACATACAGACAAAACTGAGAACTTCTTCATTTTGTCAAGTTTCAAAGAGCTACTATAATCCATGTTGGATTTAGAGTTCCAAATTCATATATCTATATAAAAAAGTTCAGAGTGAAACCAAAAATTAAAAACTGCTACTGTAAACGAACGCTTCAACCTAGAACACAATTTGGTGAGCCAAGTGGGATTTGCGTACTGATCATTACCATCACGTATCATCAAGATTGGGTGAAAAAATATTTGCTGGTATTTCGGAAACTCGTTATTTCTTAGAAGCTTGGCAACCCCACTCAATGAATGTGCTTTTCCCCAGTCTGTGCCTAGGGCTATTTGAAGAGGAAACAAACAATAGAGACAAAAGTGAGAACTTTTTTATTTTGTCAAGTTTAAAAGAGCTACTACAAACCATGTTGGATTTAGAGTTCCAAATTCATCTATCTATATAGGAGAGAACAGAGGGAAACCTAAAAATATAAACTGCTACTGTAAACGAACGCTTCAACCTAGAAGAACAAAATTTGGTGAGCCAATTGGAATTTGTGTACTTGTCATTACAATCAAGTATCATCAAGATTGGGTGAAAAAATATTTGCTGGTATTTCGGAACTCGTAATTTCTTGGAAGCTTGGCAACCCCTTTCAATGAAAGTGCTTTTCCACAGTCTCTGCTTAGGGCTACTTGAAGAGGAAACAAATCATAGAGACAAAACTGAGAACTCCTTTATTTTGTCAAGTTTCAAGGAGCTACTACAAACCATGTTGGATTTAGAGTTCCAAATTCATCTATCTATATGGGAGAGAACAGAGTGAAACCTAAAAATTTAAACTGCTACTGTAAACGAACGCTTCAACCTAGAAGAGCACAATTTGGTGAGCCAAGTGGCATTTGTGTACTGATCATTACCACCACGTATCATCCAGATTGGGTGAAAAAATATTTGCTGGTATTTCGGAAACTCGTTATTTCTTAGAAGCTTGGCAACCCCTCTCAATGAATGTGCATTTCCCCAGTATGTGCCTAGGGCCATTTGAAGTGTAAACAAACCATAGAGAAAAAACTGAGAACTTTTTTATTTTGTCAAGTTTAAAAGAGCTACTACAAACCATGTTGGATTTAGAGTTCCAAATTCATCTATCTATATAGGAGAGAACAGATCGAAACCTAAAAATAAACACTGCTACTGTAAACGACCGCTTCAACCTAGAAGAGCAAAATTTGGTGAGCCATGTAAGATTTGTGTACTTGTCATTACCACCAAGTATCATCAAGATTGGGTGAAAAAATATTTGCTGGTATTTCTCAAACCCGTAATTTATTGGGAGCTTGGGAGAGCCTTTCAATGAAAGTGCTTTTCCACAGTCTCTGCTTAGGGCTACTGGAAGAGGAAACAAATCATAGAGACAAAACTGAGAACTCCATTATTTTGTCAAGTTTCAAAGAGCTACTACAAACGATGTTGGATTTAGAGTTCCAAATTCATCTATCTATATAAGAGAGAACAGAGGGACACCTAAAAATATAAACTGCTACTGTAAACGAACGCTTCAACCTAGAAGAACACTATTTGGTGAGCCAAGTGGGATTTGTGTACTGATCATTACCAAAACGTATCATCAAGATTGCGTGAAAAAATATTTAATGGTATTTAAGAAACTCGTTAATTCTTAGAAGCTTTTCAACCCCTCTCAATGAATGTGCTTTCCCCGAGTCTGTACCAAGGCTTTTTGAAGAGGAAACAAACCAT
This sequence comes from Callospermophilus lateralis, assembly GCF_048772815.1. Taxonomy (NCBI): domain Eukaryota; kingdom Metazoa; phylum Chordata; class Mammalia; order Rodentia; family Sciuridae; genus Callospermophilus; species Callospermophilus lateralis. The sequence continues at coordinate 97,305 of NW_027513605.1, read as the reverse complement.
AGAGAGAAAACTGAGAACTCTTTTATTTTGTCAAGTTTCAAAGACCTACTACAAACCATGTTGGATTTAGAGTTCCAAATTCATCTATCTATATAAGAGAGAACAGAGTGAAACGTAAATATAAAAACTGCTATGTAGACGAACGTTTCAACCTAGAAAAACAAAGTTTTTTGAGATAAGTGAGATTTGTGTATTGATTATTACCACCAAGTATCATCAAGATTGGGTGAAAAAATATTTGCTGGTATTTCGGAAACTCGTTATTTCTTAGAAGCTTGGGAAACCCTCTCAATGAAAGAGCTTTTCCACAGTCTGTGCCTAGGGCTACTTGAAGAGGAAACAAACCATAGAGACAAAACTGAGTACTCCTTTATTTTGTCAAGTTTCAAAGTGGTACTACAAACCATGTTGGATGTAGAGTTCCAAATTCATCTATCTATATAGGAGAGAACAGAGTGAAACCTAAAAATAAAAACTGCTACTGTAAACGAACGCTTCAACCTAGAAGACCAAAATTTGATGAGCCAAGTGGGATTTGTGTACTTGTCATTACCACCACGTATCATCAAGATTGGGTGAAACAGTATTTGCTGGTATTTCGGAAACTAGTAATTTCTTGGAAGCTTGGCAACTACTTTAAATGAAAGTTCTTTTCCAGAGTCTCTGCTTAGGGCTACTTGAAGAGAAAACAAATCATAGAGAGAAAACTGAGAACTCCTTTATTTTCTCAAGTTTCAAAGAGCTACTACAAACCATGTTGGATTTAGAGTTCCAAATTCATCTATCTATATAAAAAAGAACAGAGTGAAACCTAAAAATAAAAAACTGCTACTGTAAACGAACGCTTCAACCTAGAAGAATAAAATTTGGTGAGCCAAGTGGGATTTGTGTACTTGTCATTACCACCAAGTATCATCAAGATTGTTTGAAAAAATGTATGCTGGTATTTCGGAAACCCGTAATTTCTTGGGAGTTTTGCAAACCCTTTCAATGAAAGTGCTTTTCCACAGTCTCTGCTTAGAGCTACTTGAAGAGGAAACAAATCATAGAGACAAAACTGAGAACTCCTTTATTTTGTCAAGTTTCAAAGAGCTACTACAAACCATGTTGGATTTAGAGTTCCAAATTCATCTATCTATATAGGAAAGAACAGAGGGAAACCTAAAAATATAAACTGCTACTGTAAACGAACGCTTCGACCTAGAAGAACAAAATTTGGTGAGCCAAGTGGGATTTGTGTACTTGTCATTAACACCAAGTATCATCAAGATTGGGTGAAAAAATATTTGCTGGTATTTCGGAAAATCGTTATTTCTTAGACGCCTGGCAACCCCTGTCAATCAACGTGCTTTTCCACAGTCTATGACTAGGGCTACTTGAAGAGAAAACAAAACATAGAGACAAAACTGAGAACTTCTTCATTTTGTCAAGTTTCAAAGAGCTACTACAATCCATGTTGGATTTAGAGTTCCAAATTCATTTATCTATATAAAAAAGAACAGAGTGAAACCTAAAAATAAAAACTGCTACTGTAAACGAACGCTTCAACCTAGAAGAACACAATTTGGTGAGCCACGTGGGATTTGTGTACTGATCATTACCACCCCGTATCGTCAAGATTGGGTGAAAAAATATTTGCTGGTATTTCTAAAACTCGTTATTTCTTAGAAGCTTGGCAACCCCTCTCAATGAAAGTGCTTTTCCACAGTCTGTGCCTAGGGCTACTTGAAGAGGAAACAATCCATAGAGACAAACCTGAGAACTCCTTTAGTTTGTCAAGTTTCAAAGAGGCTACTACAAACCATGTTGGATTTAGAGTTCCAAATTCATCTATCTATATAGGAGAGAACAGAGGGAAACCTAAAAATATAAACTGCTACTGTAAACTAACGCTTCAACCTAGAAGAACACAATTTGGTGAGCCAAGTAGGATTTTTGTACTGATCATTACCACCACGTATCATCAAGATTGCGTGAAAAAAATATTTGCTGGTATTTCAGAAACTCGTTGTTTCTTATAAGCTTGGCAACCCCTCTGAATGAAAGTGCTTTTCCACAGATTGTGCCTAGGGCTACTTGAAGAGGAAACAATCCATAGAGACAAAACTGAGAACTCTTTTATTTTGTCAAGTTTCAAAGAGCTACTACAAACCATGTTGGATTTAGAGTTCCAAATTCATCTATCAATATAGGAGAGAACAGAGTGAAACCTAAAAATAAAAACTGCTACTGTAAACGAACGCTTCAACCTAGAAGAACACAATTTGGTGAGCCAAGTGGGATTTTTGTACTGATCATTACCACCACGTATCATCAAGATTGCGTGAAAAAAATATTTGCTGGTATTTCAGAAACTCGTTGTTTCTTAGAAGCTTGGCAACCCCTCTCAATGAATGTGCTTGTGCCCAGTCTGTGCCTAGGGCTATTTGAAGAGGAAACGAACCATAGAGACAAAACTGAGAACATTTTTATTTTGTCAAGTTTCAAAGAGCTACTACAAACAATGTTGGGTTTAGAGTTCCAAATTCATATATCTATATAGGAGAGAACAGAGGGAAACCTAAAAATAAAAACTGCTCTTGTAAACGAACGCTTCAACCTAGAAGAGCAAAATTTGGTGAGCCAAGTGGGATTTGTGTACTTGTAATTACCACCAAGTATCATCAAGATTGGGTGAAAAAATATTTGCTGGTATTTCAGAAACCCGTAATTTTTTTTGATTGGCAAAACCCTTTCAATGAAAGTGCTTTTCCACAGTCTCTGCTTAGAGCTACTTGAAGAGGAAACAAGTCATAGAGACAAAACTGAGAACTCCTTTATTTTGTCAAGTTTCAAAGAGCCACTACAAACCATGTTGGATTTAGAGTTCCAAATTCATCTGTCTACATAGGAGAGAACAGAGGGAAACCTAAAAATATAAACCGCTACTGTAAACGAACGCTTCAACCTAGAAGAACAAAATTTGGTGAGCCAAGTGGGATTTGTGTACTTGTCATTAACACCAAGTATCATGAAGATTGGGTGAAAAAATATTTGCTGGTATTTCGGAAAATCGTTATTTCTTAGAAGCCTGGCAACCCCTCTCAATGAAAGTGCTTTTCCACAGTCTTTGACTAGGGCTACTTGAAGAGGAAACAAAACATAGATACAAAACTGAGAACTTCTTCATTTTGTCAAGTTTCAAAGAGCTACTACAATCCATGTTGGATTTAGGGTCCAAATTCATATATCTATATAAAAAAGATCAGAGTGAAACATAAAAATAAAAACTGCTACTGTAAAAGAACGCTTCAACCTAGAAGAACACAATTTGGTGAGCCAAGTGGGATTTGTGTACTGATCATTACCACCACGTATCATCAAGATTGGGTGAAAAAATATTTGCTGGTATTTCGGAAACTCGTTATTTCTTAGAAGCTTGGCAACCTCTCTCAATGAATGTGCTTTTCCCCAGTCTGTGCCTAGGGCTATTTGAAGAGGAAACAAACAATAGAGACAAAACCGAGAACTTTTCTATTTTGTCAAGTTTGAAAGAGCTACTACAAAAAATGTTGGATTTAGAGTTCCAAATTCATCTATCTATATAGGAGAGAACAGAGGGAAACCTAAAAATATAAACTGCTACTGTAAACGAATGCTTCAACCTAGAAGAACAAAATTTGGTGAGCCAATTGGGAATTGTGTACTTGTCATTACCACCAAGTATCATCAAGATTGTTTGAAAAAATGTATCCTGGTATTTCGGAAACTCGTAATTTCTTGGGAGTTTTGCAAACCCTTTCAATGAAAGTGCTTTTCCACAGTCTCTGCTTAGAGCTACTTGAAGAGGAAACAAATCATAGAGACAAAACTGAGAACTCCTTTATTTTGTCAAGTTTCAAAGAGCTACTACAAACCATGTTGGATTTAGAGTTCCAAATTCATCTATCTATATAGGAGAGAACAGAGGGAAACCTAAAAATATAAACTGCTACTGTAAACGAACGCTTCGACCTAGAAGAACAAAATTTGGTGAGCCAAGTGGGATTTGTGTACTTGTCATTAACACCAAGTATCATCAAGATTGGGTGAAAAAATATTTGTTGATATTTCGGAAAATCGTTATTTCTTAGAAGCCTGGCAACCCCTGTCAATCAACGTGCTTTTCCACAGTCTATGACTAGGGCTACTTGAAGAGAAAACAAAACATAGAGACAAAACTGAGAACTTCTTCATTTTGTCAAGTTTCAAAGAGCTACTACAATCCATGTTGGATTTAGAGTTCCAAATTCATTTATCTACATAAAAAAGAACAGAGTGAAACCTAAAAATAAAAACTGCTACTGTAAACGAACGCTTCAACCTAGAACACAATTTGGTGAGCCACGTGGGATTTGTGTACTGATCATTACCACCCCGTATCGTCAAGATTGGGTGAAAAAATATTTGCTGGTATTTCTAAAACTCGTTATTTCTTAGAAGCTTGGCAACCCCTCTCAATGAAAGTGCTTTTCCACAGTCTGTGCCTAGGGCTACTTGAAGAGGAAACAATCCATAGAGACAAAACTGAGAACTCCTTTAGTTTGTCAAGTTTCAAAGAGGCTACTAAAAACCATGTTGGATTTAGAGTTCCAAATTCATCTATCTATATAGGAGAGAACAGAGGGAAACCTAAAAATATAAACTGCTACTGTAAACGAACGCTTCAATCTAGAAGAACAAAATTTGGTGAGTCAAGTGGGATTTGTGTACCGATCATTACCACCACGTATCATCAAGATTGGGTGAAAAAATATTTGCTGGTATTTCGGAAACTCGTTATTTCTTAGAAGCCTGGCAACCCCTCTCAATGAAAGTGCTTTTCCACAGTCTATGAATATGGCTACTTGAAGAGGAAACAAATCATAGAGACAAAACTGAGTACTCCTTTATTTTGTCAAGTTTCAAAGAGCTACTACAAACCATGTTGGATTTAGAGTTCCAAATTCATCTATCTATATAGGAGAGAACAGAGGGAAACCTAAATATAAACACTGCTACTGTAAACGAACGCTTCAACCTAGAAAAACAAAATTTGGTGAGCCAAGTGGGATTTGTGTACTTGTCATTACCACCAAGTATCATCAAGATTGTTTGAAAAAATGTATGCTGGTATTTCGGAAACTCGTAATTTCTTGGGAGTTTTGCAAACCCTTTCAATGAAAGTGCTTTTCCACAGTCTCTGCTTAGAGCTACTTGAAGAGGAAACAAATCATAGAGACAAAACTGAGAACTCCTTTATTTTGTCAAGTTTCAAAGAGCTACTACAAACCATGTTGGATTTAGAGTTCCAAATTCATCTATCTATATAGGAGAGAACAGAGGGAAACCTAAAAATATAAACCGCTACTGTAAACGAACGCTTCAACCTAGAAGAACAAAATTTGGTGAGCCAAGTGGGATTTGTGTCCTTGTCATTACCACCAAGTATCATCAAGATTGGGGGAAAAAATATTTTCTGGTATTTCGGAAACCCGTAATTTCTTGGAAGCTTGGCAACCCCTTTCAATGGAAGTGCTTTTCCACAGTCTCTGCCTGGGCTACTTGAAGAGAAAACAAATCATAGAGACAAAACTGAGAACTCCTTTATTTTGTCAAGTTTCAAAGAGCTACTACTAACCATGTTGGATTTAGAGTTCCAAATTCATCTATCTATATAGGAGAGAACAAAGTGAAACCTAAAAATAAAAACTGCTATTGTAAACGTACACTTCAACCTAGAAGAACACAATTTGGTGAGCCAAGTGGGATTTGTGTACTTGTCATTAACACCAAGTATCATCAAGATTGTGTGAAAAACTGTTTGCTGGTATTTCGGAAACTCTTAATTTCTTGGAAGCTTGGCAACCCCTTTCAATGAAAGTGATTTTCCACAGTCTCTGCTTAGGGATACTTGAGGAGGAAACAAATCATAGAGACAAAACTGAGAACTCCTTTATTTTGTCAAGTTTCAAAGAGCTACTACAAACCATGTTGGATTTAGAGTTCCAAATTCATCTATCTATATAGGAGAGAACAGAGGGATACCGAAAAATATAAACTGCTACTGTAAACTAACGCTTCAACCTAGAAGAACACAATTTGGTGAGCCAAGTAGGATTTTTGTACTGATCATTACCACCACGTATCATCAAGATTGCGTGAAAAAAATATTTGCTGGTATTTCAGAAACTCGTTGTTTCTTATAAGCTTGGCAACCCCTCTGAATGAAAGTGCTTTTCCACAGATTGTGCCTAGGGCTACTTGAAGAGGAAACAATCCATAGAGACAAAACTGAGAACTGTTTTATTTTGTCAAGTTTCAAAGAGCTACTACAAAGCATGTTGGATTTAGAGTTCCAAATTCATATATCTATATCGGAGAGAACAAAGTGAAACCTAAAAATATAAACTGCTAATGTAAACGAACGCTTCAACCTAGAAGAACAAAATTTGTTGAGTCAAGTGAGATTTGTGTACCGACCATTACCACCATGTAACATCAAGTTTGGGTGAAAAAATATTTGCTGGTATTTCGGAAACTCGTAATTTCTTGGAAGCTTGGCAACCCCTTTCAATGAAAGTGCTTTTCCACAGTCTCTGCTTATGGCTACTTGAAGAGGAAGCAAATCATAGAGACAAAACTGAGAACTACATTTTTTGTAAAGTTTCAAAGAGCTATTACAAACCATGTTGGATTTGGAGTTCCAAATTCAGCTATCTATATAGGAGAGAACAGAGGGAAACCTAAAAATATAAACTGCTACTGTAAACGAACGCTTCAAACTAGAAGAACAAAATTTGGTGAGTCAAGTGGGATTTCTGTACCGACCATTACCACCAAGTATCATCAAGATTGGGTGAAAAAATATTTGCTGGTATTTCGGAAACTCATTATTTCTTCGAAGCTTGGCAACCCCTTTCAATGAAACTGCTTTTCCACTGTCTCTGCTTAGGGCTACTTGAAGAGGAAAGAAACCATTGAGACAAAACTGAGAACTCCTTTATTTTGTCAAGTATCAAAGAGCGACTACAAACCATGTTGTATTTAGATTTCCAAATTCATCTATCTATATATGAGAGAACAAAGTGAAACCTAAAAATAAATACTGCTATTGCAAACGAACGCTTCAACCGAGAAGAACAAAATTTGGTGAGCCAAGTGGGATTTGTGTACTTGTCATTACCACCACTTATCATCAAGATTGGGTGAAAAAGTATTTGCTGGTATTTTGGAAACTCGTAATTTTGTGGAAGCTTGGCATCCCCTTTCAGGGAAAGTGCTTTTCCACAGTCTCTGCTTAGGGCTACTTGAAGAGGAAACAAACCATAGTGACAAAACTGAGAACTCCTTTATGTTGTCAAGTTTCAAAAAGATACAACAAACCATGTCGGATTTAGAGTTCCAAATTCATCTATCTATATAGGAAAGAACAGAGGGAAACCTAAAAATATAAACTGCTACTGTAAACGAACATTTCAACCTAGAAGAACAAAATTTGGTGAGTCAAGTGGGATTTGTGTACCGATCATTACCACAAAGTATCATCCAGATTGGGTGAAAAATATTTGCTGGTATTTAGGAAACGCGTTATTTCTTGGAAGCTTGGCAACCCCTTTCAATGAAAGTGCTTTTCCACAGTCTGTGCCTAGGGCTACTTGAAGAGGAAACAAACCATAGAGACAATACTGAGAACTCCTTTATTTGGTCAAGTTTCAAAGAGCTACTACAAACCATGTTGGATTTAGAGTTCCAAATTCATCTCTCTACATAGGAGAGAACAAAGTGAAACCTAAAAATAAATACTGCTAGTTTAAACGAACGCTTCAACCGAGAAGAACAAAATTTGGTGAGCCAAGTGGGATTTGTGTACTGATCATACCACTAAGTATCTTCAAGATTGGGTGAAAAAATATTTTCTGGTATTTCGGAAATTCGTTATTTCTTAGAAGCTTGGCAAACCCTCTCAATGAAAGTGCTTTTCCACAGTCTGTGCCTAGGGCTACTTGAAGAGGAAACAACCATAGAGACAAAAGTGAGAACTCCTTTATTTTGTCAAGTTTCAAAGAGCTACTGCAAACCATGTTGGATTAAGAGTTCCAAATTCATCTATCTATATAGGAGAGAACAGAGGGAAACCTAAAAATAAAAACTGCTGCTGTAAACGAACGCTTCCACCTAGAAGAACAAAATTTGGTGAGCCAAGTGGGATTTGTGTACTTGTAATTACCACCACGTATCATCAATATTGGGTGAAAAAAAATTTCCAGGTGTTTCGGAAAGTTGTAATTTATTGGAAGATTGGCAACCCCTTTTAATGAAAGTGCTTTTCCACAGTCTCTGCTTAGGGCTACTTGAAGAGAAAACAAACCATAGAGACAAAACTGAGAACTACTTTTTTTTTGTCAAGTTTCAAAGAGCTACTACAAACCATGTTGGATTTAGAGTTCCAAATTCATCTCTCTACATAGGAGAGAACAAAGTGAAACCTAAAAATAAATACTGCTAGTTTAAACGAACGCTTCAACCGAGAAGAACAAAATTTGGTGAGCCAAGTGGGATTTGTGTACTGATCATACCACTAAGTATCATCAAGATTGGGTGAAAAAATATTTTCTGGTATTTCGGAAATTCGTTATTTCTTAGAAGCTTGGCAAACCCTCTCAATGAAAGTGCTTTTCCACAGTCTGTGCCTAGGGCTACTTGAAGAGGAAACAAATCATAGAGACAAAACTGAGAACTCCTTTATTTTGTCAAGTTTCAAAAAGCTACTACAAACCATGCTGGATTTAGAGTTCCAAATTCATCTATCTATATAGGAGAGAACAGAGAAAAACCTAAATATAAAAACTGCTACTGTAGACGAAAGCTTCAACCTAGAAGAAAAAAAATTTGGTGAGTCAAGTGGGATTTGTGTACCGATCATTACCACCATGTAACATCAAGTTTGAGTGAAAAAATATTTGCTGGTATTTCGGAAACTCGTTATTTCTTGGAAGCTTGGCAACCCCTTTCAATGAAAGTGCTTTTCCACAGTCTGTGCCTAGGGCTATTTGAAGAGGAAACAAACCATAGAGACAAAACTGAGAACGCCTTTATTTTCTCAAGTTTCAAATAGCTACTACAAAGCATGTTGGATTTAGAGTTCCAAATTCATATATCTATATAGGAGAGAACAAAGTGAAACCTAAAAATAAAAACTGCTACTGAAAACGAACGCTTCAACCTAGAAGAACACAATTTGGTGAGCCAAGTGGCATTTGTGTTCCGATCATTACCACAAAGTATCATCCAGATTGGGTGAAAAAATATTTGCTGGTATTTAGGAAACGCGTTATTTCTTGGAAGGTTGGCAACCCCTTTCAATGAAAGTGCTTTTCCACAGTCTGTGCCTAGGGCTACTTGAAGAGGAAACAAACCATAGAGACAAAACTGAGAACGCCTTTATTTTCTCAAGTTTCAAAGAGCTACTACAAAGCATGTTGGATTTAGAGTTCCAAATTCATATATCTATATCGGAGAGAACAAAGTGAAACCTAAAAATATAAACTGCTAATGTAAACGAACGCTTCAACCTAGAAGAACAAAATTTCTTGAGTCAAGTGGGATTTGTGTACCGATCATTACCACCATGTATCATCAAGTTTGGGTGAAAAAATATTTGCTTGTATTTCGGAAACTCGTAATTTCTTGAAAGCTTGGCAACCCCTTTAAATGAAAGTGCTTTTCCACAGTCTCTGCTTAGGGCTACTTGAAGAGGAAGCAAATCATAGAGACAAAACTGAGAACTACATTTTTTGTAAAGTTTCAAAGAGCTATTACAAACCATGTTGGATTTGGAGTTCCAAATTCAGCTATCTATATAGGAGAGAACAGAGGGAAACCTAAAAATATAAACTGCTACTGTAAACGAACGCTTCAAACTAGAAGAACAAAATTTGGTGAGTAAAGTGGGATTTCTGTACCGATCATTACCACCAAGTATCATCAAGATTGGGTGAAAAAATATTTGCTGGTATTTCGGAAACTCATTATTTCTTCGAAGCTTGGCAACCCCTTTCAATGAAACTGCTTTTCCACTGTCTCTGCTTAGGGCTACTTGAAGAGGAAAGAAACCATTGAGACAAAACTGAGAACTCCTTTATTTTGTCAAGTATCAAAGAGCGACTACAAACCATGTTGTATTTAGATTTCCAAATTCATCTGTCTATATAGGAGAGAACAAAGTGAAACCTAAAAATAAATACTGCTATTGCAAACGAACGCTTCAACCGAGAAGAACAAAATTTGGTGAGCCAAGTGGGATTTGTGTACTTGTCATTACCACCACTTATCATCAAGATTGGGTGAAAAAGTATTTGCTGGTATTTTGGAAACTCGTAATTTCTTGAGCTTGGCATCCCCTTTCAGGGAAAGTGCTTTTCCACAGTCTCTGCTTAGGGCTACTTGAAGAGGAAACAAACCATAGTGACAAAACTGAGAACTCCTTTATGTTGTCAAGTTTCAAAGAGATACAACAAACCATGTTGGATTTAGAGTTCCAAATTCATCTATCTATATAGGAAAGAACAGAGGGAAACCTAAAAATATAAACTGCTACTGTAAACGAACACTTTAACTAGAAAAACAAAATTTGGTGAGTCAAGTGGGATTTGTGTACCGATCATTACCACAAAGTATCATGCAGATTGGGTGAAAAAATATTTGCTGGTATTTAGGAAATGCGTTATTTCTTGGAAGCTTGGCAACCCCTTTCAATGAAAGTGCTTTTCCACAGTCTGTGCCTAGGGCTACTTGAAGAGGAAACAAACCATAGAGAAAATACTGAGAACTCCTTTATCTTGTCAAGTTTCAAAGAGCTACTACAAACCATGTTGGATTTAGAGTTCCAAATTCATCTCTCTACATAGGAGAGAACAAAGTGAAACCTAAAAATAAATACTGATAGTTTAAACGAACGCTTCAACCGAGAAGAACAAAATTTGGTGAGCCAAGTGGGATTTGTGTACTGATCATACCACTAAGTATCATCAAGATTGGGTGAAAAATTATTTTCTGGTATTTCGGAAATTCGTTATTTCTTAGAAGCTTGGCAAACCCTCTCAATGAAAGTGCTTTTCCACAGTCTGTGCTTAGGGCTACTTGAAGAGGAAACAAATCATAGAGACAAAACTGAGAACTCCTTTATTTTGTCAAGTTTCAAAGAGCTACTACAAACCATGCTGGATTTAGAGTTCCAAATTCATCTATCTATATAGGAGAGAACAGAGAAAAACCTGAATATAAAAACTGCTACTGTAGACGAAAGCTTCAACCTAGAAGAACAAAATTTGGTGAGTCAAGTGGGATTTGTGTACCAATCATTACCACCATGTAAAATCAAGTTTGGGTGAAAAAATATTTGCTGGTATTTCGGAAACTCGTTATTTCTTGGAAGCTTGGCAACCCCTTTCAATGAAAGTGCTTTTCCACAGTCTGTGCCTAGGGCTATTTGAAGAGGAAACAAACCATAGAGACAAAACTGAGAACGCCTTTATTTTCTCAAGTTTCAAAGAGCTACTACAAAGCATGTTGGATTTAGAGTTCCAAATTCATATATCTATATAGGAGAGAACAAAGTGAAACCTAAAAATAAAAACTGCTACTGAAAACGAACGCTTCAACCTAGAAGAACACAATTTGGTGAGCCAAGTGGCATTTGTGTACTTGTCATTACCACCACGTATCATCAAGTTTGGGTGAAAAAATATTTGCCTGGATTTCGGAAACTCGTAATTTCTTGGAAGCTTGGCAACCCCTTTAAATGAAAGTGCTTTACCACAGTCTCTGCTTAGGGCTACTTGAAGAGGAAACAAATCATAGAGAAAAAACTGAGAACTCCTTTATTTTCTCAAGTTTCAAAGAGCTACTACAAAGCATGTTGGATTTAGAGTTTTAAGTTCATCTATCTATATAGAGGAGAACAGAGGGAAACCTAAAAATATAAACTGCTGATATAAACGAACGCTTCAACCTCGAAGAACAAAATTTGTTGAGTCAAGTGGGATTTGTGTACCGATCATTACCACCATGTATCATCAAGTTTGGGTGAAAAAATATTTGCCTGTATTTCGGAAACTCGTAATTTCTTGAAAGCTTGGCAACCCCTTTAAATGAAAGTGCTTTTCCACAGTCTCTGCTTAGGGCTACTTGAAGAGGAAGCAAATCATAGAGACAAAACTGAGAACTACATTTTTTGTAAAGTTTCAAAGAGCTATTACAAACCATGTTGGATTTGGAGTTCCAAATTCAGCTATCTATATAGGAGAGAACAGAGGGAAACCTAAAAATATAAACTGCTACTGTAAACGAACGCTTCAAACTAGAAGAACAAAATTTGGTGAGTCAAGTGGGATTTCTGTACCGATCATTACCACCAAGTATCATCAAGATTGGGTGAAAAAATATTTGCTGGTATTTCGGATACTCATTATTTCTTCGAAGCTTGGCAACCCCTTTCAATGAAACTGCTTTTCCACTGTCTCTGCTTAGGGCTACTTGAAGAGGAAACAAACCATTGAGACAAAACTGAGAACTCCTTTATTTTGTCAAGTATCAAAGAGCGACTACAAACCATGTTGTATTTAGATTTCCAAATTCATCTATCTATATAGGAGACAACAAAGTGAAACCTAAAAATAAATACTGCTAGTGTAAACGAACGCTTCAACCGAGAAGAACAAGATTTGGTGAGCCAAGTGGGATTTGTGTACTTGTCATTACCACCACTTATCATCAAGATTGGGTGAAAAAGTATTTGCTGGTATTTTGGAAACTCGTAATTTCTTGGAAGCTTGGCATCCCCTTTCAGTGAAAGTGCTTTTCCACAGTCTCTGCTTAGGGCTACATGAAGAGGAAACAAACCATAGTGACAAAACTGAGAACTCCTTTATGTTGTCAAGTTTCAAAGAGATACAACAAACCATGTTGGATTTAGAGTTCCAAATTCATCTATCTATATAGGAAAGAACAGAGGGAAACCTAAAAATATAAACTGCTACTGTAAACGAACGCTTCAACCTAGAAGAACAAAATTTGTTGAGTCAAATGGGATTTGTGTACTGATCATTACCACAAATTATCATCCAGATTGGGTGAAAAAATATTTGCTGGTATTTAGGAAATGCGTTATTTCTTGGAAGCTTGGCAACCCCTTTCAATGAAAGTGCTTTTCCACAGTCTGTGCCTAGGGCTACTTGAAGAGGAAACAAACCATAGACACAATACTGGGAACTCCTTTATTTTGTCAAGTTTCAAGGAGCTACTACAAACCATGTTGGATTTAGAGTTCCAAATTCATCTCTCTACATAGGAGAGAACAAAGTGAAACCTAAAAATAAATAATGCTAGTGTAAACGAACGCTTCAACCGAGAAGAACAAAATTTGGTGAGCCAAGTGGGATTTGTGTACTGATCATACCACTAAGTATCATCAAGATTGGGTGAAAAAATATTTTCTGGTATTTCCGAAATTCGTTATTCTTAGAAGCTTGGCAAACCCTCTCAATGAAAGTGCTTTTCCACAGTCTGTGCCTAGGGCTACTTGAAGAGGAAACAAATCATAGAGACAAAACTGAGAACTCCTTTATTTTGTCAAGTTTCAAAGAGCTACTACAAACCATGCTGGATTTAGAGTTCCAAATTCATATATCTATATAGGAGAGAACAGAGAAAAACCTAAATATAAAAACTGCTACTGTAGACGAAAGCTTCAACCTAGAAGAAAAAAATTTGGTGAGTCAAGTGGGATTTGTGTACCGATCATTACCACCAAGAATCATAAAGATTGGGTGAAAAAAATATTTGCTGGTATTTCAGAAACTCGTTATTTCTTCGAAGCTTGGCAACCCTTTCAATGAAAGTGCTTTTCCACAGTCTCTGCTTAGGGCTACTTGAAGTGGAAATAAATCATAGAGACAAAACTAAGAACTCCTTTATTTTGTCAAGTTTCAAAGAGCTACTACAAATCATGTTGTATTTAGAGTTCCAAATTCATCTACCTATATAGGAGAGAACAGAGGGAAACCTAAAAATAAAAACTGCTAATGTAAACGAACGCTTCAACCTAGAAGAACAAAATTTGTTGAGTCAAGTGAGATTTGTGTACCGATCATTACCACCATGTAACATCAAGTTTGGGTGAAAAAATATTTGCTGGTATTTCGGAAACTCGTTATTTCTTGGAAGCTTGGCAACCCCTTTCAATGAAAGTGCTTTTCCACAGTCTGTGCCTAGGGCTATTTGAAAAGGAAACAAACCATAGAGACAAAACTGAGAACGCCTTTATTTTCTCAAGTTTCAAAGAGCTACTACAAAGCATGTTGGATTTAGAGTTCCAAATTCATATATCTATATAGGAGAGAACAAAGTGAAACCTAAAAATAAAAACTGCTACTGAAAACGAACGCTTCAACCTAGAAGAACACAATTTGGTGAGTCAAGTGGTATTTGTGTACCGATCATTACCACAAAGTATCATCCAGATTGGGTGAAAAAATATTTGCTGGTATTTAGGAAACGCGTTATTTCTTGGAAGGTTGGCAACCCCTTTCAATGAAAGTGCTTTTCCACAGTTTGTGCCTAGGGCTACTTGAAGAGGAAACAAACCATAGAGACAAAACTGAGAACGCCTTTATTTTCTCAAGTTTCAAAGAGCTACTACAAAGCATGTTGGATTTAGAGTTCCAAATTCATATATCTATATCGGAGAGAACAAAGTGAAACCTAAAAATATAAACTGCTAATGTAAACGAACGCTTCAACCTCGAAGAACAAAATTTCTTGAGTCAAGTGGGATTTGTGTTCCGATCATTACCACCATGTATCATCAAGTTTGGGTGAAAAAATATTTGCCTGTATTTCGGAAACTCGTAATTTCTTGAAAGCTTGGCAACCCCTTTAAATGAAAGTGCTTTTCCACAGTCTCTGCTTAGGGCTACTTGAAGAGGAAGCAAATCATAGAGACAAAACTGAGAACTACATTTTTTGTAAAGTTTCAAAGAGCTATTACAAACCATGTTGGATTTGGAGTTCCAAATTCAGCTATCTATATAGGAGAGAACAGAGGGAAACCTAAAAATATAAACTGCTACTGTAAACGAACGCTTCAAACTAGAAGAACAAAATTTGGTGAGTCAAGTGGGATTTCTGTACCGATCATTACCACCAAGTATCATCAAGATTGGGTGAAAAAATATTTGCTGGTATTTCGGATACTCATTATTTCTTCGAAGCTTGGCAACCCCTTTCAATGAAACTGCTTTTCCACTGTCTCTGCTTAGGGCTACTTGAAGAGGAAACAAACCATTGAGACAAAACTGAGAAATCCTTTATTTTGTCAAGTATCAAAGAGCGACTACAAACCATGTTGTATTTAGATTTCCAAATTCATCTATCTATATAGGAGACAACAAAGTGAAACCTAAAAATAAATACTGCTAGTGTAAACGAACGCTTCAACCGAGAAGAACAAAATTTGGTGAGCCAAGTGGGATTAGTGTACTTGTCATTACCACCACTTATCATCAAGATTGGGTGAAAAAGTATTTGCTGGTATTTTGGAAACTCGTAATTTCTTGGAAGCTTGGCATCCCCTTTCAGTGAAAGTGCTTTTCCACAGTCTCTGCTTAGGGCTACTTGAAGAGAAAACAAACCATAGTGACAAAACTGAGAACTCCTTTATGTTGTCAAGTTTCAAAGAGATACAACAAACCATGTTGGATTTAGAGTTCCAAATTCATCTATCTATATAGGAAAGAACAGAGGGAAAACTAAAAATATAAACTGCTACTGTAAACGAACGCTTCAACCTAGAAGAACAAAATTTGTTGAGTCAAATGTAATTTGTGTACTGATCATTACCACAAATTATCATCCAGATTGGGTGAAAAAATATTTGCTGGTATTTAGGAAATGCGTTATTTCTTGGAAGCTTGGCAACCCCTTTCAATGAAAGTGCTTTTCCACAGTCTGTGCCTAGGGCTACTTGAAGAGGAAACAAACCATAGACACAATACTGGGAACTCCTTTATTTTGTCAAGTTTCAAGGAGCTACTACAAACCATGTTGGATTTAGAGTTCCAAATTCATCTCTCTACATAGGAGAGAACAAAGTGAAACCTAAAAATAAATAATGCTAGTGTAAACGAACGCTTCAACCGAGAAGAACAAAATTTGGTGAGCCAAGTGGGATTTGTGTACTGATCATACCACTAAGTATCATCAAGATTGGGTGAAAAAATATTTTCTGGTATTTCGGAAATTCGTTATTTCTTAGAAGCTTGGCAAACCCTCTCAATGAAAGTGCTTTTCCACACTCTGTGCCTAGGGCTACTTGAAGAGGAAACAAATCATAGAGACAAAACTGAGAACTCCTTTATTTTGTCAAGTTTCAAAGAGCTACTACAAACCATGCTGGATTTAGAGTTCCAAATTCATCTATCTATATAGGAGAGAACAGAGAAAAACCTGAATATAAAAACTGCTACTGTAGACGAAAGCTTCAACCTAGAAGAACAAAATTTGGTGAGTCAAGTGGGATTTGTGTACCAATCATTACCACCATGTAAAATCAAGTTTGGGTGAAAAAATATTTGCTGGTATTTCGGAAACTCGTTATTTCTTGGAAGCTTGGCAACCCCTTTCAATGAAAGTGCTTTTCCACAGTCTGTGCCTAGGGCTATTTGAAGAGGAAACAAACCATAGAGACAAAACTGAGAACGCCTTTATTTTCTCAAGTTTCAAAGAGCAACTACAAAGCATGTTGGATTTAGAGATCCAAATTCATATATCTATATAGGAGAGAACAAAGTGAAAAATAAAAATGAAAACTGCTACTGAAAACGAACGCTTCAACCTAGAAGAACACAATTTGGTGAGCCAAGTGGCATTTGTGTACTTGTCATTACCACCACGTATCATCAAGTTTGGGTGAAAAAATATTTGCCTGGATTTCGGAAACTCGTAATTTCTTGGAAGCTTGGCAACCCCTTTAAATGAATGTGCTTTACCACAGTCTCTGCTTAGGGCTACTTGAAGAGGAAACAAATCATAGAGAAAAAACTGAGAACTCCTTTATTTTCTCAAGTTTCAAAGAGCTACTACAAAGCATGTTGGATTTAGAGTTTTAAGTTCATCTATCTATATAGAGGAGAACAGAGGGAAACCTAAAAATATAAACTGCTGATATAAACGAACGCTTCAACCTCGAAGAACAAAATTTGTTGAGTCAAGTGGGATTTGTGTACTGATCATTACCACCATGTATCATCAAGTTTGGGTGAAAAAATATTTGCCTGTATTTCGGAAACTCGTAATTTCTTGAAAGCTTGGCAACCCCTTTAAATGAAAGTGCTTTTCCACAGTCTCTGCTTAGGGCTACTTGAAGAGGAAGCAAATCATAGAGACAAAACTGAGAACTACATTTTTTGTAAAGTTTCAAAGAGCTATTACAAACCATGTTGGATTTGGAGTTCCAAATTCAGCTATCTATATAGGAGAGAACAGAGGGAAACCTAAAAATATAAACTGCTACTGTAAACGAACGCTTCAAACTAGAAGAACAAAATTTGGTGAGTCAAGTGGGATTTCTGTACCGATCATTACCACCAAGTATCATCAAGATTGGGTGAAAAAATATTTGCTGGTATTTCGGATACTCATTATTTCTTCGAAGCTTGGCAACCCCTTTCAATGAAACTGCTTTTCCACTGTCTCTGCTTAGGGCTACATGAAGAGGAAACAAACCATTGAGACAAAACTGAGAAATCCTTTATTTTGTCAAGTATCAAAGAGCGACTACAAACCATGTTGTATTTAGATTTCCAAATTCATCTATCTATATAGGAGACAACAAAGTGAAACCTAAAAATAAATACTGCTAGTGTAAACGAACGCTTCAACCGAGAAGAACAAGATTTGGTGAGCCAAGTGGGATTTGTGTACTTGTCATTACCACCACTTATCATCAAGATTGGGTGAAAAAGTATTTGCTGGTATTTTGGAAACTCGTAATTTCTTGGAAGCTTGGCATCCCCTTTCAGTGAAAGTGCTTTTCCACAGTCTCTGCTTAGGGCTACATGAAGAGGAAACAAACCATAGTGACAAAACTGAGAACTCCTTTATGTTGTCAAGTTTCAAAGAGATACAACAAACCATGTTGGATTTAGAGTTCCAAATTCATCTATCTATATAGGAAAGAACAGAGGGAAACCTAAAAATATAAACTGCTACTGTAAACGAACGCTTCAACCTAGAAGAACAAAATTTGTTGAGTCAAATGTGATTTGTGTACTGATCATTACCACAAATTATCATCCAGATTGGGTGAAAAAATATTTGCTGGTATTTAGGAAATGCGTTATTTCTTGGAAGCTTGGCAACCCCTTTCAATGAAAGTGCTTTTCCACAGTCTGTGCCTAGGGCTACTTGAAGAGGAAACAAACCATAGACACAATACTGGGAACTCCTTTATTTTGTCAAGTTTCAAGGAGCTACTACAAACCATGTTGGATTTAGAGTTCCAAATTCATCTCTCTACATAGGAGAGAACAAAGTGAAACCTAAAAATAAATAATGCTAGTGTAAACGAACGCTTCAACCGAGAAGAACAAAATTTGGTGAGCCAAGTGGGATTTGTGTACTGATCATACCACTAAGTATCATCAAGATTGGGTGAAAAAATATTTTCTGGTATTTCGGAAATTCGTTATTTCTTAGAAGCTTGGCAAACCCTCTCAATGAAAGTGCTTTTCCACACTCTGTGCCTAGGGCTACTTGAAGAGGAAACAAATCATAGAGACAAAACTGAGAACTCCTTTATTTTGTCAAGTTTCAAAGAGCTACTACAAACCATGCTGGATTTAGAGTTCCAAATTCATCTATCTATATAGGAGAGAACAGAGAAAAACCTGAATATAAAAACTGCTACTGTAGACGAAAGCTTCAACCTAGAAGAACAAAATTTGGTGAGTCAAGTGGGATTTGTGTACCAATCATTACCACCATGTAAAATCAAGTTTGGGTGAAAAAATATTTGCTGGTATTTCGGAAACTCGTTATTTCTTGGAAGCTTGGCAACCCCTTTCAATGAAAGTGCTTTTCCACAGTCTGTGCCTAGGGCTATTTGAAGAGGAAACAAACCATAGAGACAAAACTGAGAACGCCTTTATTTTCTCAAGTTTCAAAGAGCAACTACAAAGCATGTTGGATTTAGAGATCCAAATTCATATATCTATATAGGAGAGAACAAAGTGAAAAATAAAAATGAAAACTGCTACTGAAAACGAACGCTTCAACCTAGAAGAACACAATTTGGTGAGCCAAGTGGCATTTGTGTACTTGTCATTACCACCACGTATCATCAAGTTTGGGTGAAAAAATATTTGCCTGGATTTCGGAAACTCGTAATTTCTTGGAAGCTTGGCAACCCCTTTAAATGAATGTGCTTTACCACAGTCTCTGCTTAGGGCTACTTGAAGAGGAAACAAATCATAGAGAAAAAACTGAGAACTCCTTTATTTTCTCAAGTTTCAAAGAGCTACTACAAAGCATGTTGGATTTAGAGTTTTAAGTTCATCTATCTATATAGAGGAGAACAGAGGGAAACCTAAAAATATAAACTGCTGATATAAACGAACGCTTCAACCTCGAAGAACAAAATTTGTTGAGTCAAGTGGGATTTGTGTACTGATCATTACCACCATGTATCATCAAGTTTGGGTGAAAAAATATTTGCCTGTATTTCGGAAACTCGTAATTTCTTGAAAGCTTGGCAACCCCTTTAAATGAAAGTGCTTTTCCACAGTCTCTGCTTAGGGCTACTTGAAGAGGAAGCAAATCATAGAGACAAAACTGAGAACTACATTTTTTGTAAAGTTTCAAAGAGCTATTACAAACCATGTTGGATTTGGAGTTCCAAATTCAGCTATCTATATAGGAGAGAACAGAGGGAAACCTAAAAATATAAACTGCTACTGTAAACGAACGCTTCAAACTAGAAGAACAAAATTTGGTGAGTCAAGTGGGATTTCTGTACCGATCATTACCACCAAGTATCATCAAGATTGGGTGAAAAAATATTTGCTGGTATTTCGGATACTCATTATTTCTTCGAAGCTTGGCAACCCCTTTCAATGAAACTGCTTTTCCACTGTCTCTGCTTAGGGCTACATGAAGAGGAAACAAACCATTGAGACAAAACTGAGAAATCCTTTATTTTGTCAAGTATCAAAGAGCGACTACAAACCATGTTGTATTTAGATTTCCAAATTCATCTATCTATATAGGAGACAACAAAGTGAAACCTAAAAATAAATACTGCTAGTGTAAACGAACGCTTCAACCGAGAAGAACAAGATTTGGTGAGCCAAGTGGGATTTGTGTACTTGTCATTACCACCACTTATCATCAAGATTGGGTGAAAAAGTATTTGCTGGTATTTTGGAAACTCGTAATTTCTTGGAAGCTTGGCATCCCCTTTCAGTGAAAGTGCTTTTCCACAGTCTCTGCTTAGGGCTACATGAAGAGGAAACAAACCATAGTGACAAAACTGAGAACTCCTTTATGTTGTCAAGTTTCAAAGAGATACAACAAACCATGTTGGATTTAGAGTTCCAAATTCATCTATCTATATAGGAAAGAACAGAGGGAAACCTAAAAATATAAACTGCTACTGTAAACGAACGCTTCAACCTAGAAGAACAAAATTTGTTGAGTCAAATGGGATTTGTGTACTGATCATTACCACAAATTATCATCCAGATTGGGTGAAAAAATATTTGCTGGTATTTAGGAAATGCGTTATTTCTTGGAAGCTTGGCAACCCCTTTCAATGAAAGTGCTTTTCCACAGTCTGTGCCTAGGGCTACTTGAAGAGGAAACAAACCATAGACACAATACTGGGAACTCCTTTATTTTGTCAAGTTTCAAGGAGCTACTACAAACCATGTTGGATTTAGAGTTCCAAATTCATCTCTCTACATAGGAGAGAACAAAGTGAAACCTAAAAATAAATAATGCTAGTGTAAACGAACGCTTCAACCGAGAAGAACAAAATTTGGTGAGCCAAGTGGGATTTGTGTACTGATCATACCACTAAGTATCATCAAGATTGGGTGAAAAAATATTTTCTGGTATTTCGGAAATTCGTTATTCTTAGAAGCTTGGCAAACCCTCTCAATGAAAGTGCTTTTCCACAGTCTGTGCCTAGGGCTACTTGAAGAGGAAACAAATCATAGAGACAAAACTGAGAACTCCTTTATTTTGTCAAGTTTCAAAGAGCTACTACAAACCATGCTGGATTTAGAGTTCCAAATTCATATATCTATATAGGAGAGAACAGAGAAAAACCTAAATATAAAAACTGCTACTGTAGACGAAAGCTTCAACCTAGAAGAAAAAAATTTGGTGAGTCAAGTGGGATTTGTGTACCGATCATTACCACCAAGAATCATAAAGATTGGGTGAAAAAAATATTTGCTGGTATTTCAGAAACTCGTTATTTCTTCGAAGCTTGGCAACCCTTTCAATGAAAGTGCTTTTCCACAGTCTCTGCTTAGGGCTACTTGAAGTGGAAACAAATCATAGAGACAAAACTAAGAACTCCTTTATTTTGTCAAGTTTCAAAGAGCTACTACAAATCATGTTGTATTTAGAGTTCCAAATTCATCTACCTATATAGGAGAGAACAGAGGGAAACCTAAAAATAAAAACTGCTAATGTAAACGAACGCTTCAACCTAGAAGAACAAAATTTGTTGAGTCAAGTTAGATTTGTGTACCGATCATTACCACCATGTAACATCAAGTTTGGGTGAAAAAATATTTGCTGGTATTTCGGAAACTCGTTATTTCTTGGAAGCTTGGCAACCCCTTTCAATGAAAGTGCTTTTCCACAGTCTGTGCCTAGGGCTATTTGAAAAGGAAACAAACCATAGAGACAAAACTGAGAACGCCTTTATTTTCTCAAGTTTCAAAGAGCTACTACAAAGCATGTTGGATTTAGAGTTCCAAATTCATATATCTATATAGGAGAGAACAAAGTGAAACCTAAAAATAAAAACTGCTACTGAAAACGAACGCTTCAACCTAGAAGAACACAATTTGGTGAGTCAAGTGGGATTTGTGTACCGATCATTACCACAAAGTATCATCCAGATTGGGTGAAAAAATATTTGCTGGTATTTAGGAAACGCGTTATTTCTTGGAAGGTTGGCAACCCCTTTCAATGAAAGTGCTTTTCCACAGTTTGTGCCTAGGGCTACTTGAAGAGGAAACAAACCATAGAGACAAAACTGAGAACGCCTTTATTTTCTCAAGTTTCAAAGAGCTACTACAAAGCATGTTGGATTTAGAGTTCCAAATTCATATATCTATATCGGAGAGAACAAAGTGAAACCTAAAAATATAAACTGCTAATGTAAACGAACGCTTCAACCTCGAAGAACAAAATTTCTTGAGTCAAGTGGGATTTGTGTTCCGATCATTACCACCATGTATCATCAAGTTTGGGTGAAAAAATATTTGCCTGTATTTCGGAAACTCGTAATTTCTTGAAAGCTTGGCAACCCCTTTAAATGAAAGTGCTTTTCCACAGTCTCTGCTTAGGGCTACTTGAAGAGGAAGCAAATCATAGAGACAAAACTGAGAACTACATTTTTTGTAAAGTTTCAAAGAGCTATTACAAACCATGTTGGATTTGGAGTTCCAAATTCAGCTATCTATATAGGAGAGAACAGAGGGAAACCTAAAAATATAAACTGCTACTGTAAACGAACGCTTCAAACTAGAAGAACAAAATTTGTTGAGTCAAGTGGGATTTCTGTACCGATCATTACCACCAAGTATCATCAAGATTGGGTGAAAAAATATTTGCTGGTATTTCGGATACTCATTATTTCTTCGAAGCTTGGCAACCCCTTTCAATGAAACTGCTTTTCCACTGTCTCTGCTTAGGGCTACTTGAAGAGGAAACAAACCATTGAGACAAAACTGAGAAATCCTTTATTTTGTCAAGTATCAAAGAGCGACTACAAACCATGTTGTATTTAGATTTCCAAATTCATCTATCTATATAGGAGACAACAAAGTGAAACCTAAAAATAAATACTGCTAGTGTAAACGAACGCTTCAACCGAGAAGAACAAAATTTGGTGAGCCAAGTGGGATTAGTGTACTTGTCATTACCACCACTTATCATCAAGATTGGGTGAAAAAGTATTTGCTGGTATTTTGGAAACTCGTAATTTCTTGGAAGCTTGGCATCCCCTTTCAGTGAAAGTGCTTTTCCACAGTCTCTGCTTAGGGCTACTTGAAGAGAAAACAAACCATAGTGACAAAACTGAGAACTCCTTTATGTTGTCAAGTTTCAAAGAGATACAACAAACCATGTTGGATTTAGAGTTCCAAATTCATCTATCTATATAGGAAAGAACAGAGGGAAAACTAAAAATATAAACTGCTACTGTAAACGAACACTTCAACCTAGAAGAACAAAATTTGTTGAGTCAAATGTAATTTGTGTACTGATCATTACCACAAATTATCATCCAGATTGGGTGAAAAAATATTTGCTGGTATTTAGGAAATGCGTTATTTCTTGGAAGCTTGGCAACCCCTTTCAATGAAAGTGCTTTTCCACAGTCTGTGCCTAGGGCTACTTGAAGAGGAAACAAACCATAGACACAATACTGGGAACTCCTTTATTTTGTCAAGTTTCAAGGAGCTACTACAAACCATGTTGGATTTAGAGTTCCAAATTCATCTCTCTACATCGGAGAGAACAAAGTGAAACCTAAAAATAAATAATGCTAGTGTAAACGAACGCTTCAACCGAGAAGAACAAAATTTGGTGAGCCAAGTGGGATTTGTGTACTGATCATACCACTAAGTATCATCAAGATTGGGTGAAAAAATATTTTCTGGTATTTCGGAAATTCGTTATTCTTAGAAGCTTGGCAAACCCTCTCAATGAAAGTGCTTTTCCACAGTCTGTGCCTAGGGCTACTTGAAGAGGAAACAAATCATAGAGACAAAACTGAGAACTCCTTTATTTTGTCAAGTTTCAAAGAGCTACTACAAACCATGCTGGATTTAGAGTTCCAAATTCATCTATCTATATAGGAGAGAACAGAGAAAAACCTAAATATAAAAACTGCTACTGTAGACGAAAGCTTCAACCTAGAAGAAAAAAATTTGGTGAGTCAAGTGGGATTTGTGTACCGATCATTACCACCAAGAATCATAAAGATTGGGTGAAAAAATATTTGCTGGTATTTCAGAAACTCGTTATTTCTTCGAAGCTTGGCAACCCTTTCAATGAAAGTGCTTTTCCACAGTCTCTGCTTAGGGCTACTTGAAGTGGAAACAAATCATAGAGACAAAACTAAGAACTCCTTTATTTTGTCAAGTTTCAAAGAGCTACTACAAATCATGTTGTATTTAGAGTTCCAAATTCATCTACCTATATAGGAGAGAACAGAGGGAAACCTAAAAATAAAAACTGCTAATGTAAACGAACGCTTCAACCTAGAAGAACAAAATTTGTTGAGTCAAGTGAGATTTGTGTACCGATCATTACCACCATGTAACATCAAGTTTGGGTGAAAAAATATTTGCTGGTATTTCGGAAACTCGTTATTTCTTGGAAGCTTGGCAACCCCTTTCAATGAAAGTGCTTTTCCACAGTCTGTGCCTAGGGCTATTTGAAAAGGAAACAAACCATAGAGACAAAACTGAGAACGCCTTTATTTTCTCAAGTTTCAAAGAGCTACTACAAAGCATGTTGGATTTAGAGTTCCAAATTCATATATCTATATAGGAGAGAACAAAGTGAAACCTAAAAATAAAAACTGCTACTGAAAACGAACGCTTCAACCTAGAAGAACACAATTTGGTGAGTCAAGTGGGATTTGTGTACCGATCATTACCACAAAGTATCATCCAGATTGGGTGAAAAAATATTTGCTGGTATTTAGGAAACGCGTTATTTCTTGGAAGGTTGGCAACCCCTTTCAATGAAAGTGCTTTTCCACAGTCTGTGCCTAGGGCTACTTGAAGAGGAAACAAACCATAGAGACAAAACTGAGAACGCCTTTATTTTCTCAAGTTTCAAAGAGCTACTACAAAGCATGTTGGATTTAGAGTTTTAAGTTCATCTATCTATATAGAGGAGAACAGAGGGAAACCTAAAAATATAAACTGCTGATATAAACGAACGCTTCAACCTAGAAGATCAAAATTTGTTGAGTCAAGTGGGATTTGTGTACCGATCATTACCACCATGTATCATCAAGTTTGGGTGAAAAAATATTTGCCTGTATTTCGGAAACTCGTAATTTCTTGAAAGCTTGGCAACCCCTTTAAATGAAAGTGCTTTTCCACAGTCTCTGCTTAGGGCTACTTGAAGAGGAAGCAAATCATAGAGACAAAACTGAGAACTACATTTTTTGTAAAGTTTCAAAGAGCTATTACAAACCATGTTGGATTTGGAGTTCCAAATTCAGCTATCTATATAGGAGAGAACAGAGGGAAACCTAAAAATATAAACTGCTACTGTAAACGAACGCTTCAAACTAGAAGAACAAAATTTGGTGAGTCAAGTGGGATTTCTGTACCGATCATTACCACCAAGTGTCATCAAGATTGGGTGAAAAAATATTTGCTGGTATTTCGGATACTCATTATTTCTTCGAAGCTTGGCAACCCCTTTCAATGAAACTGCTTTTCCACTGTCTCTGCTTCGGGCTACTTGAAGAGGAAACAAACCATTGAGACAAAACTGAGAACTCCTTTATTTTGTCAAGTATCAAAGAGCGACTACAAACCATGTTGTATTTAGATTTCCAAATTCATCTATCTATATAGGAGACAACAAAGTGAAACCTAAAAATAAATACTGCTAGTGTAAACGAACGCTTCAACCGAGAAGAACAAAATTTGGTGAGCCAAGTGGGATTTGTGTACTTGTCATTACCACCACTTATCATCAAGATTGGGTGAAAAAGTATTTGCTGGTATTTTGGAAACTCGTAATTTCTTGGAAGCTTGGCATCCCCTTTAAGTGAAAGTGCTTTTCCACAGTCTCTGCTTAGGGGTACTTGAAGAGAAAACAAACCATAGTGACAAAACTGAGAACTCCTTTATTTTGTCAAGTTTCAAAGAGCTACTACAAACCATGTTGGATTTAGAGTTCCAAATTCATCTATCTATATAGGAGAGAACAGAGGGCAATCTTAATATAAAAACTGCTACTGTAGACGAACTCTTAAACCTAGATAAACAAAATTTGGTGGCCAAGTGGGATTTGTGTACTGATCATTACCACCAAGTATCATCAAGATTGGGTGAAAAAATATTTGCTGGTATTTTGGAAACTCGTTATTTCTTAGAAGCTTGGCAACCCCTCTCAATGAAAATGCTTTTTCACAATCTGTACCTAGGGCTACTTGAAGAGGAAACAAACCATAGAGACAAAACTGAGATCTCCTTTATTTTGTCAAGTTTCAAAGAACTACTACAAACCATGTTGGATTTAGAGTTCCAAATTCATTTATCTATATAAGAGAGAACAGAGTGAAACCTAAATATAAAAACTGCTACTGTAGACGAACGCTTAAACCTAGAAGAACAAAATTTGGTGAGCCAAGTGGGATTTGTGGACTGATCATTACCACCAAGTATCATGCAGATTGGGTGAAAAAATTTTTGCTGGTATTTCGGAAACTCGCTTTTTTAGAAGCTTGGCAACCCCTGTCAATAAAGTGCTTTTCCAAGTCTGTGCCTAGGGCAACTTGAAGAGGAAACAAACCATAGAGACAAAACTGAGAACAACTTTATTTCATCAAGATTCGAAGAGCTACTACAAACCATGTTGGAATTAGATTTCCAAATTCTTCTATCTATATAGGAGAGAACAGAGTGAAACCTAAAATTAAAAACTGCTACTGTAAACGAACGCTTCAACCTAGAAGAACAAAATTTGGTGAGCCAAATGGGATTCGTGTACTGATCATTACCACCAAGTATCATCAAGATTGGGTGAAAAAATATTTGCTGGTATTTTGGAAACTGGTTATTTCTTAGAAGCTTGGCAACCCCTCTTAATTAAAATGCTTTTCCACAGTCTGTGCCTAGGGCTATTTGAAGAGGATACAAACCATATAGACAAAACTGAGAACTAATTTATTTTGTCAAGTTTCAAAGAGCTACTACAAACCATGTTGGATTTAGAGTTCCAAATTTTTCGATCTATATAAGAGAGAACAGAATGAAACCTAAAAATAAAAACTGCTACTGTAAAAGAACGCTTCATCCTAGAAGAACAAAATTTGGTGAGCCAAGTGGGATTTCTGTACTTGTCATTACCACCACGTATCATCAAGATTGGGTGAAAAAATATTTGCTGGTATTTTGGAAACTAGTAATTTCTTGGAAGCTTGGCAACTCCTTTCAAAGAAAGTGCTTTTCCACAGTCTCTGCTTAGGGCTACTTGAAGAGGAAACAAACCATGGAGACAATACTGAGAACTCCTTTATTTTGTCAAGTTTCAAAGAGCTACTACAAACCAAGTTGGATTTAGAGTTCCAAATTCATCTTTCTACATAGGAGAGAACAAAGTGAAACCTAAAAATAAAAACTGCTACTGTAAACGAACGCTTCAACCTAGAAGAACAAAATTTGGTGAGCCAAGTGGGATTTGTGAACTTGTCATTAACACCAATTATCATCAAGATTGGGTGAAAAAATATTTGCTGGTATTTCGGACACTCGTAATTTCTTAGAAGCTTGGCAACCTCTCTCAATGAAAGTGCTTTTCACAGTCTGTGCCTAGGGCTACTTGAAGAGGAAACAAACCATAGAGACAAAACTGAGAACGCCTTTATTTTGTCAAGTTTCAAAGAGCTACTAAAAACAATTTTGGATTTAGAGTTAAAAATTCATCTAACTATATAAGGGAGAACAGAGGGAAACCTAAAAATATAAACTGCTACTGTAACCGAACGCTTCCACCTAGAAGAAAAAAAATTGGTGAGTCAAGTGGGATTTATGTACTTGTCTTTACCACCAAGTATCATCAAGATTGGGTGAAAAAGTATTTGCTGGTATTTCGGAAACTCGTTATTTCTTGGAAGCTTGGCAACCCCTTTCAATGAAAGTGCTTTTCCACAGTCTCTGCTTAGGGCTACGTGAAGAGGAAACAAATCATAGAGACAAAACTGAGAACTACTTTTTTATGTCAAGTTTCAAAGAGCTAATACAAACCATGTTGGATTAGGGTTCCAAATTTAGCTATCTATACAGGAGAGAACAGAGGGAAACCTAAAAATATAAACTGCTACTGTAAACGAACGCTTCAAACTAGAAGAACAAAATTTGGTGAGTCAAGTGGGATTTGTGTACAGATCATTACCACCAAGTATCATCCAGATAGGGTGAAAAAATATTTGCTGGTATTTAGGAAACGCGTTATTTCTTGGAAGCTTGGCAACCCCTTTCAATGAAAGTGCTTTTCCACAGTCTGTGCCTAGGGATACTTGAAGAGGAAAGAAACCATAGAGACAATAATGAGAACTCCTTTATTTTGTCAAGTTTCAAAGAGCTACTACAAACCATGTTGGATTTAGAGTTCCAAATTCATTTCTCTACATAGGAGAGAACAAAGTGAAACCTAAAAATAAATACTGCTAGTGTAAACGAACGCTGCAACCGAGAAGAACAAAATTTGGTGAGCCAAGTGGGATTTGTGTACTGATCATACCACTAAGTATCATCAAGATTGGGTAAAAAAAATATTTTCTGGTATTTCTTAGAAGCTTGGCAACTCCTCTCAATGAAAGTGCTTTTCCACAGTCTGTGCCTAGGGCTACTTGAAGAGGAAACAAACAATAGAGACAATACTGAGAACTCCTTTATTTTGTCAAGTTTCAAAGAGCTACTACAAACCATGTTGGATTTAGAGTTCCAAATTCATCTCTCTACATAGGAGAGAACAAAGTGAAACCTAAAAATAATTACTCCTAGTGTAAACGAACGCTTCAACCGAGAAGAACAAAATTTGGTGAGCCAAGTGGGATTTGTGTACTGATCATACCACTAAGTATCATCAAAATTGGGTGAAAAAAATATTTTCTGGTATTTCTTAGAAGCTTGGCAACCCCTCTCAATGAAAGTGCTTTTCCACAGTCTGTGCCTAGGGCTACTTGAAGAGGAAACAAATCATAGAGACAAAACTGAGAACTCCTTATTTTGTCAAGTTTCAAAGAGCTACTACAAACCATGCTGGATTTAGAGTTCCAAATTCATCTATCTATATAGGAGAGAACAGAGAAAAACCTAAATATAAAAACTGCTACTGTAGACGAAAGCTTCAACCTAGAAGAACAAAATTTGTTGAGTCAAGTGGGATTTGTGTACCGATCATTACCACCATGTAACATCAAGTTTGGTTGAAAAAATATTTGCTGGTATTTCGGAAACTCATTATTTCTTGGAAGCTTGGCAACCCCTTTCAATGAAACTGCTTTTCCACAGTCTGTGCCTAGGGCTAATTGAAGAGGAAACAAACCATAGAGACAAAACTGAAAATTACTTTTTTTTTGTCAAGTTTCAAAGAGCTACTACAAATCATATTGTATTTAGAGTTCCAAATTCATCTATCTATATAGGAGAGAACAGAGGGAAACCTAAAAATAAAAACTGCTAATGTAAACGAGCGCTTCAACCTAGAAGAACAAAATTTGTTGAGTAAAGTGGGATTTGTGTACCGATCATTACCACCATGTAACATCAAGTTTGGGTGAAAAAATA
The DNA here is from genome assembly GCF_048772815.1 of Callospermophilus lateralis. NCBI lineage: Eukaryota > Metazoa > Chordata > Mammalia > Rodentia > Sciuridae > Callospermophilus > Callospermophilus lateralis. Next base: position 67,465 of record NW_027513605.1, on the reverse strand, counting down.
TTTGCTGTTATTTCTTAAACTCGTTATTCCTTGGAAGCTTGGCAACCCCTTTCAATGAAAGTGCTTTTCCGCAGTCTGTGCCTAGGGCTAATTGAAGAGGAAACAAACCATAGAGACAAAACTGAGAACGCCTTTATTTTCTCAAGTTTCAAAGAGCTACTACAAAGCATGTTGGATTTAGAGTTCCAAATTTATATATCAATATAGGAGAGAACAATGTGAAACCTAAAAATAAAAGCTGCTACTGAAAACGAACGCTTCAACCTAGAAGAACACAATTTGGTGAGTCAAGTCGGATTTGTGTACCGATCATTACCACAAAGTATCATCCAGATTGGGTGAAAAAATATTTTCTGGTATTTAGGAAACGCGTTATTTCTTGGAAGCTTGGCAACCCCTTTCAATGAAAGTGCTTTTCCACATTCTGTGCCTAGGGCTACTTGAAGAGGAAACAAACCAAAGAGACAAAACTGAGAACGCCTTTATTTTGTCAGGTTTCAAAGAGCTACTAAAAATAATGTTGGATTTAGAGTTAAAAATTCATCTAACTATATAAGGGAGAACAGAGGGAAACCTAAAAATATAAACTGCTACTGTAAACAAACGCTTCCACCTAGAAGACAAAAATTCGGTGAGTCAAGTGGGATTTATGTACTTGTCATTACCACCAAGTATCATCAGGATTGGGTGAAAAAGTATTTGCTGGTATTTCGGAAACTCGTTATTTCTTGGAAGCTTGGCAACCCCTTTCAATGAAAGTGCTTTTCCACAGTCTCTGCTTAGGGCTACGTGAAGAGGAAACAAATCATGGAGACAAAACTGAGAACTACTTTTTTATGTCAAGTTTCAAAGAGCTAGTAGAAACCATGTTGGATTAGGGTTCCAAATTTAGCTATCTATACAGGAGAGAACAGAGGGAAACCTAAAAATATAAACTGCTACTGTAAACGAACGCTTCAAACTAGAAGAACAAAATTTGGTGAGTCCAGTGGGATTTGTGTACAGATCATTACCACCAAGTATCATCCAGATAGGGTGAAAAAATATTTGCTGGTATTTCGGAAACGCGTTATTTCTTGGAAGCTTGGCAACCCCTTTCAATGAAAGTGCTTTTCCACAGTCTGTGCCTAGGGATACTTGAAGAGGAAACAAACCATAGGGACAATACTGAGAACTCCTTTATTTTGTCAAGTTTCAAAGAGCTACTACAAACCATGTTGGATTTAGAGTTCCAAATTCATCTATCTATATAGGAGAGAACAGAGGGAACCCTAAAAATATAAACTGCTACTGTAAACGAACGCTTCAATCTAGAAGAACACAATTTGGTGAGCAAGTGGGATTTGTGTCCTGATCATTACCACCAAGTATCATCAAGATTGGCTGAAAAAATATTTGCTGGTATTACTGAAACTCGTATTTCTTAGAAGATTGGCAACCCCTCTCAATGAAAGTGCTTTTCCACAGTCTGTGCCTAGGGCATCTTGAAGAGGAAACAAACCATATAGACAAAACTGAGAACTCCTTTGTTTTGTCAAGTTACAGAGCTACTACAAACCCTTTTGGATTTAGAGTTCAAAATTAATCTATCTATATAGGAGAGAACAGAGTGAAACCTAAAAATAAAAACTGATACTGTAAACGAACGCTTCACCCTAGAAGAACAAAATTTGGTGAGCCAAGTGGGATTTGTGTACTTGTCATTACCACCACGTATCATCCAATTGGGTGAAAAAGTATTTGCTGCTATTTCGGAATCTCGTAATTTCTTGGAAGCTTGGCAACCCCTTTCAATGAAAGTGCTTTTCCACAGTCTCTGCTTAGGGCTACTTGAAGAGGAAACAAATCAAAGAGACAAAAATGAGAACTACTTTATTTTGTCAAGTTTCAAAGAGCTACTACAAACCATGTTGGATTTAGAGTTTCAATTTCATCTATCTATATAAGAAAGAACAGAGTGAAACCTACATATAGAAACTGCTACTGTGGATGAACGTTTCAACCTAGAAGAACACAATTTGGTGAGCCAAGTGGGATTTGTGTCCTGATCATTACAACCATGTATCATCAAGATTGGGTGAAAAAATATTTGCTGGTATTTCGGAAACTCGTAATTTCTTAGAAGTTTCTCAACCCCTCTCAATGAAAGTGCTTTTCCACAGTCTGTGCCTACGGCTACTTGAAGAGGAAACAAACCGTGGAGACAAAACTGAGATCTACTTTATTTTCTCAAGTTTCAAAGAGGTACTACAAACCATGTTGGATTTAGAGTTCCAAATTCATCTATCTATATAGGAGAGAACAGAGTGAAACCTAAATATAAAAACTGCAACTGTAGAGAAACGCTTCAACCTAGAAGAACAAAATTTGGTGAGCCAACTGGGGTTTGTGTCCTGATCATTACCACCAAATATGATCAAGATTGTGTGAAAAAATATTTGATAGTATTTCGGAAACTCGTTATTTCTTAGAAGCTTGGCAACCCCTCTCAATGAAAGTGCTTTTCCACAGTCTGTGCCTAGGGCTTCTTGAAGAGGAAACAAACCATATAGACAAAATGAGAACTCCTTTGTTTTGTCAAGTTTCACAGAGCTACTAAAAACCATTTTGGATTTAGAGTTCCAAATTCATCTATCTATATAGGAGAGAACAGAGTGAAACCTAAAAATAAAAAAATGCTACTGTATACGAATGCTTCAACCTAGAAGAGCAAAATTTGGTGAGCCAAGTGGGATTTGTGTACTGATCATTACCACAAAGTATCATCAAGATTGGTTGAAAAAATATTTGCTGGTATTTCGGAAACTCGTTATTTCTTAGCAGCTTGGCAACCCCTCTCAATGAAAGTGTTTTTCCACAGTCTGTGCCTAGGGCTACTGAAGAGGAAAAAAAAATAGAGACAAAACTGAGAACTTGTTTATTTTGTCAAGTTTCAGAATGCTACTACAAACCATGTTGGATTTAGAGTTCCAAATTCATCTATCTATATAGGAGAGAACAGAGTGAAACCTAAAAATAAAAAAATGCTACTGTATACGAATGCTTCAACCTAGAAGAACAAAATTTGGTGAGCCAAGTGGGATTTGTGTACTTGTCCTTACCACCACGTATCATCCAGATTGGGTGAAAAAGTATTTGCTGCTATTTCGGAATCTCATAATTTCTTGGAAGCTTGGCAACCCCTTTCAATGAAAGTGCTTTTCCACAGTCTCTGCTTAGGGCTACTTGAAGAGGAAACAAATCAAAGAGACAAAACTGAGAACTACTTTATTTTGTCAAGTTTCAAAGAGCTACTACAAACCATGTTGGATTTAGAGTTTCAAATTCATCTATCTATCTATATAGGAGAGAACAGAGGGAAACCTAAACATAAAAACTACTACTGTAGACGAACGCTTCAAGCTAGAAGAACACAATTTGGTGAGCCAAGTGGGATTTGTGTCCTGACCTGATCATTACCACCAAGTATCATCAAGATTGGCTGAAAAAATATTTGCTGGTATTTCGGAAACTCGTTATTTCTTAGAAGATTGGCAACCCCTCTCAATGAAAGTGCTTTTCCACAGTCTGTGCCTAGGGCTTCTTGAAGAGGAAAAAAACCATATAGACAAAATGAGAACTCCTTTGTTTTGTCAAGTTTCACAGAGCTACTAAAAACCCTTTTGGATTTAGAGTTCCAAATTCATCTACCTATATAGGAGAGAACAGAGTGAAACCTAAAAATAAAAAATGCTACTGTAAACGAACGCTTCAAACTAGAAGAACAAAATTTGGTGAGCCAAGTGGGATTTGTGTACCGATCATTACAACCAAGTATCATCAAGTTTGGGTGAAAGAGTATTTGCTGGTATTTCGGAAATTCTTTATGTCTTGGAAGCTTGGCAACCCCTTCAATGCAAGTGCTTTTCCACAATCTCTGCCTAGGGCTACTTGAAGAGAAAACAAACCATAGAGATAAAACTGAGAACTACATTATTTTGTCAAGTTTCAAAGAGCTACTACAAACCATGTTGGATTTAGCGTTCCAAATTCATCTATCTTTATAAGAGAGAACAGAGTAAAACCTAAATATAAAATCTGCCACTGTAGACGTAAGCTTCAACCTAGAAGAACACAATTTGGTGAGCCAAGTGAGATTTGTGTACGGATCACTACCACCACGTATCATCAAGATCGGGTGAAAAAATATTTGCTGGTATTTTGGAAACTCGTTATTTCTTAGATAATTGGCAACCCCTCTCAATAAAAGTGCTTTTCCACAATCTGGGCCTAGGGCTACCTCAAGAGGAAACAAACAATAGAGAAAAAACTGAGAACAACTTTATTTTGTCAAGTTTCAAAGAGATACTACAAACCATGTTGGATTTAGAGTACCAAATTTATCTATCTATACAGGTGAGAACAGAGTGAAACCTAAATATAAAAACTGCTACTGTAGACTAACGCTTAAACCTAGAAGAACAAAATTTGGTGAGCCAAGTGGGAATTGTGTACTCATCATTAGACCAAGTATCATCAAGATTGGTTGAAAAACTATTTGCTGGCATTTCGGAAACTCGTTATTACTTAGAAGTTTGGCATCTCCTCTCAATGACAGTGCTTTTCCACAGTCTGTGCCTAGGGCTTCTTGAAGAGGAAACAAACCGTATAGAAAAAACAGAGAACTCCTTTGTTTTGTCAAGTTTGAAATAGCTACTACGAACCATTTTGGATTTAGAGTTCCAAATTCATCTATCTATATAGGAGAGAACAGAGTGAAAAATAGAAATAAAAACTGATACTGTAAATGAAGGCTTTACCCTAGAAGAACAAAATTTGGTGAGCCAAGTGGGATTTGTGTACTTGTCATTACCACCACGTATCATCCAGATTGTTTGAAAAAGTATTTGCTGCTATTTCGGAAACTCGTAATTTCTTGGAAGCTTGGCAACCCCTTTCAATGAAAGTGCTTTTCCACAGTCTCTGCTTAAAGGTACTTGAAGTGGAAACAAATCACAGAGACAAAACGAAGAACTCCTTTATTTTCTCAAGTTTCAACGAGCTACTACAAACCATGTTGGATTTAGAGTTCCAAATTCATGTATCTATGTAGGAGAGAACAGAGGGAAACCTAAATATAAAAACTGCTACTGTAGACGAACGCTTCAAGCTAGAAGAACACAATTTGGTGAGCCAAGTGGGATTTGTGTACTGATCATTACCACCACGTGTCATCAAGATTGGGTGAAAAAATATTTGCTGGTTTTTCAAAAACACGTTATTTCTTAGAAGCTTGGCACCCCCTCTCAATGAAAGTGCTTTTCCACAGTCTGTGCCTACGGCTACTTGAAGAGGAAACAAACTACAGAGACAAAAATGAGAAGTACTTTATTTTGTCAAGTTTCAAAGAGCTACTACAAAACATGTTGGATTTAGAGTTCCAAATTCATCTATCTATATAAGAGAGAACAGAGTGAAACCTCATAATAAAAACTGCTACTGTAGAATAACGGTTAAACATAGAAGAACAAATTTGGTGAGCCAAGTGGGAATGGTGTACTGATCATTACCACCAAGTGTCATGAAGATTGGGTGAAAAAATATTTGCTGGTATTTTGGAAACTCGTTATTTCTTAGAAGCTTGGCAACCCCTCTCAATGAAAGTGATTTTCCACAGTCTGTGCCTAGGGCTTCTTGAACAGGAAAAAAAACATATAGAAAAAACTGTGAACTCCTTTGTTTTGTCATGTTTCAAAGTAACGACAAACCATGTTGGATTTAGAGTTCCAAATTCATCTATCTATATAGGAGAGAACAGATGAAACCTAAAAATAAAAACTGCTCTTGTAACGAACGCTTCAACCTAGAAGAACAATATTTGGTGAGCCAAGTGGGATTTGTGTACTTGTCATTACCACCACGTATCACCAAGATTGGGTGAAAAAATATTTGCTGGTATTTCGGAAACCCGTAATTTTTTGGGAGCTTGGCAAACCCTTTCAATGAAAGTGCTTTTCCACAGTCTCTGCTTAGGGCTACATGAAGAGGAAACAAATCATAGAGACAAAACTGAGTACTACTTTATTTTGTCAAGTTTCAAAGAGCTACTACAAACCATGTTGGATTTAGAGTTCCAAATTCATCTATCTATATATTAGAGAACAGAGGGAAACCTAAAAATATAAAATGCTACTCTAAAAGAACGCTTCATCCTAGAAGAACAAAATTTGGTGAGCCAAGTGGGATTTGTGTCCTTGTCATTACCACCAAATATCATCAAGATGGGGTGAAAAAATATTTGCTGGTATTTCGGAAACCCGTAATTTCTTGGAAGCTTGTCAACCCCTTTCAATGGAAGTGCTTTTCCACAGTCCCTTCCTGGGCTACTTGAAGAGGAAACAAACCATAGAGACAAAACTGAGAACATTTTTATTTTGTCAAGTTTCAAAGAGCTACTAGAAACCATGTTGTATTTAGAGTTCCAAATTCATCTATCTATATAGGAGAGAACAGAGGGAAACCTAAAAATAAAAACTGCTCTTGTAAACGAACGCTTCAACCTAGAAGAGCAAAATTTGGTGAGCCAAGTGGGATTTGTGTACTTGTAATTATCACCAAATACCATCAAGATTGGGTGAAAAAATATTTGCTGGTATTTCGGAAACCCGTAATGTTTTGGGAACTTGGCAAACCCTTTCAATGAAAGTGCTTTTCCACAGTCTCTGCTTAGGGCTACTTGAAGAGGAAACAAATCATAGAGACGAAACTGAGTACTCCTTTATTTTGTCAAGTTTCAAAGAGCTACTACAAACCATGTTGGATTTAGAGTTCCAAATTCATCTATCTATATAGGAGAGAACAGAGGGAAACCTAAAAATATAAACTGCTACTCTAAAAGAAAGCTTCAACCTAGAAGAACAAAATTTGGTGAGCCAAGTGGGATTTGTGTCCTTGTCATTACCACCAAATATCATCAAGATGGGGTGAAAAAATATTTGCTGGTATTTCGGAAACCCGTAATTTCTTGGAAGCTTGTCAACCCCTTTCAATGGAAGTGCTTTTCCACAGTCCCTTCCTGGGCTACTTGAAGAGGAAACAAACCATAGAGACAAAACTGAGAACATTTTTATTTTGTCAAGTTTCAAAGAGCTACTAGAAACCATGTTGTATTTAGAGTTCCAAATTCATCTATCTATATAGGAGAGAACAGAGGGAAACCTAAAAATAAAAACTGCTCTTGTAAACGAACGCTTCAACCTAGAAGAGCAAAATTTGGTGAGCCAAGTGGGATTTGTGTACTTGTAATTATCACCAAATACCATCAAGATTGGGTGAAAAAATATTTGCTGGTATTTCGGAAACCCGTAATGTTTTGGGAACTTGGCAAACCCTTTCAATGAAAGTGCTTTTCCACAGTCTCTGCTTAGGGCTACTTGAAGAGGAAACAAATCATAGAGACGAAACTGAGTACTCCTTTATTTTGTCAAGTTTCAAAGAGCTACTACAAACCATGTTGGATTTAGAGTTCCAAATTCATCTATCTGTATAGGAGAGAACAGAGGGAAACCTAAAAATATAAACTGCTACTCTAAAAGAAAGCTTCAACCTAGAAGAACAAAATTTGGTGAGCCAAGTGGGATTTGTGTCCTTGTCATTACCACCAAATATCATCAAGATTGGGTGAAAAAATATTTGCTGGTATTTCGGAAACTCGTTATTTCTTAGGAGCCTGGCAACCCCTCTCAATGAAAGTGCTTTTCCACAATGTCTGCCTGGGGCTTCTTGAAGAGGAAAAAAAAATTGAGACAAAAATGAGAACTTCTTCATTTTGTCAAGTTTCAAAGAGCTACTACAATGCATGTTGGATTTAGAGTTCCAAATTCATCTATCTATATATAAGAGAACAGTGTGAAACCTAAAAATAAAAATTGTTACTGTAAACGAACACTTCAACCTAGAAGAACACAATTTGGTGAACTAAGTGGGATTTGTGTACTTGTCATTAACACCAAGTATCATCAAGATTGGGTGAAAAACTGTTTTCTGGTATTTCGGAAACCCCTAATTTCTTGGAAGCTTACAAACCCTTTCAATGAAAGTGCTTTTCCACAGTCTCTGCATAGGGATACTTGAGGAGGAAACAAGTCATAGAGACAAAACTGAGAACTCCTTTATTTTGTCAAGTTCAAAGAGCTACTACAAACCATGTTGGATTTAGAGTTCCAAATTCATCTATCTATATAGGAGAGAACAGAGGGATACCTAAAAATATAAACTGCTACTGTAATCTAACGCTTCAAACTAGAAAAACAAAATTTGGTGAGTCAAGTGGGATTTGTGAGCGATGATTACCACCAAATATCATCAAGACTGGGTGAAAAAATATTTGCTGGTATTTCGGAAACTCGTTATTTTTTAGAAGCTTGGCAACCCCTCTCAATAAATGTGCTTTTCCCCAGTCTGTGCCTAGGGCTACTTGAAGAGGAAACAAACCATATAGACAAAATTGAGAACTTTTTTATTTTGTCAAGTTTCAAAGAACTACTACAAACCATGTGGGATTTAGAGTTCCAAATTCATCTATCTATATAGGAGAGAACAGAGGGAAACCTAAAAATAAAAACTGCTACTGTAAACGAACGCTTCAACATGGATGAGCAAAATGTGGTTAGCCAAGTGGGATTTGTGTACTTGTCATTACCACCAAGTATCATCAAGATTGGGTAAAAAAATATTTGCTGGTATTTCGGAAACCCGTAATTTCTTGGAAGCTTGGCAACCCCTTTCAATGGAAGTGCTTTTCCACAGTATCTGCCTGGGCTACTTGAAGAGGAAACAAATCATAGAGAAAAAAATGAGAACTCCTTTATTTTGTCTAGTTTCAAAGAGCTACTACAAACCATGTTGGATTTAGAGTTCTGAATTCATCTATCTATATAGGAGAGAACAGATGGAAACCAAAAAATATAAACTGCTACTGTAAACGAACACTTCAACCTAGATGAACAAAATTTGGTGACCCAAGTGGGATTTGAGTACTTGTCATTACCACCACGTATCATCAAGATTGGGAAAAAATATTTGGTGGTATTTCGGAAACTCCTAATTTCTTGGAAGCTTGGCAACCCCTTTCAATGAATGTGCTTTCCACAGTCTCTGATTAGAGGCTACTTGAAGAGGACACAAATCATAGAGAAAAAACTGAGAACTCTTTCTTTTTGTCAAGTTTCAAAGAGCTACTACAAACCATGTTGGATTTAGAGTTCCAAATTCATCTATGTATATAAGAGAGAACAGAGTGAAACCTACATAGAAAAACTGCTACTGTATTCGAACGCTTCAACCTAGAAGAACAAAATTTGGTGAGCCAAGTGGGATTTGTGTACTGATCATTACCACAAGTATCATCAAGATTCGGTGAAAAAATATTTGCTGGTATTTCGGAAACTCGTTATTTCTTAGAAGCTTGGCAACCCCTCTCAATGAAAGTGCTTTTCCACAGTGTGTGCGTAGGGCTACTTGAAGAGGAAACAAACCATAGTGACAAAACTTGAAAACTCTTTTATTTTTGTCAAGTTTCAAAGAGCTACTACAAACCATGTTGAATTTTAGAGTTCCAAATTCATCTATCTATATAGGAGAGAACAGAGGGAAACCTAAATATCAAAACTGTTACTGTAGACGAACGCTTCAACCTAAAAGAACAAAATTTGGTGAGCCAAATGGATTTTGTGTACCGATCATTACCACCAAGTATCATCAAGATTGGGTGAAAAAATATTTGCTGGTATTTCGGAAACTCGTTATTTCTTAGAAGCTTTTCAACCCCTTTCAATAGAAGGACTTTTCCACAGTCTGTGCGTAGGGCTACTGAAGAGAAAACAAACCATAGAGAAAAACTGAGAATTCCTTTATTTTTTCAAGTTTAAAACTTGAAAAACCATGTTGAATTTATAGTTCCAAATTCATCTATCTATATAGAAGACAACAGAGTGAAACCTAAGTATAAAAACTGCTACTGTAGACGAACGCTTCAACATAGAAGAACAAAATTTGGTGAGCCAAGTGGGATTTGTGTACTTGTCATTACCACCACGTATCATCAAGATTGGGTGAAAAAAATTTTTGCTGGTATTTCGGAAAATCGTAATTTCTTGGAAGCTTGGCAACACCTTTCAATGAAAGTGCTTTCCACAGTCTCTGCTTATGGCTTCTTGAAGAGGAATCAAACCATAGAGACAAAACTGAGTACACTTTTTTTGTCAAGTTTCAAAGAGCTACTACAAACTCTGTTGGATTTAGAGTTCCAAATTCATCTATCTATATAGGAGAGAACAGAGGGAAACCTAAATATAAAAACTGCTACTGTAGAAGAACGCTTCAACATAGAGGAACAAAATTTGGTGAGCCAGGTCTGATTTGTGTACTGATCATTACCACCAAGTATCATCAAGATTGGGTGAAAAAATATTTGCTAGTATTTCGGAAACTACTTATTTCTTAGATGCTTGGCAACCCCTCTCAATGAAAGTGCTTTTCCCACAGTCTGTGCTTAGGGCTACTTGAAGAGGTAACAAACCATAGAGAAAAAACTGAGATCTACTTTATTTTTCGATATTCAAGGAGCTACTACAAACCATGTTGGATTTAGAGTTCCAAATTCATCTATCTATATTGGATAGAATAGAGGGAAACCTAAATATAAAAATTGCTACTGTACACGAACGCTTCAACCTAGAAGAACAAAATTTGGTGAGCCAAGTGGGAATTGTGTACTGATCATAACACCCAAGTATCCTCAAGATTGGGTGAATAAACATTTGCTGGTCTTTCGGAAACTCGTTATTCTTAGAAGCTTGGCAACGCCTCTCAATGAAAGTGCTTTTCCACAGTCTGTGCCTAGGTCTACTTTTAGAGGAAACAAACCTATGAGACAAAACGGAGAACTCCTTTATTGTGTCAAGTTTCAAAGAGCTACTACAATCCATGTTGGATTTGGAGTTCAAATTCATTTATCTATATAGGAGAGAACAGTGTGAAACCTAAATTAAAAGAGCTACTGTAAACGAACGCTTCAACGTAGAAGAAAAAAATTTGGTGAGCCAAGTGGGATTTGTGTACTGATCATTACCACCAAGTATCATCAAGGTTGGGAGAAAAAATATTTGCTGGTATTTCGGAAACTCGTTATTTTTTAGAAGCTTGTCAACCCGTCTCAAAGAAAATGCTTTTCCACTGTCTGTGCCTAGGGCTACTTGAAGAAGAAACAAATCATAGAGACAAAACTGAGAACTCCTTTATTTTGTCAAGTTTCAAAGAGGTACTACAAACCTTGTTGGATTTAGAGTTCCAAATTCATCTATCTATATAGGAGAGAACAGAGGGAAACCTAAAAATAAAAACTGCTACTGTAAACGAATGCTTCAATCTAGAAGAGCAAAATTGATGACCAAGTGGGATTTGTGTACTTGTCTTTACCACCAAGTATCATCAAGTTTGGTTGTAAAAATATTTGTTGGTATTTCGGAAACCCATAATTTCTTGGGAGCTTGTAAAACCTTTCAATGAAAGTGCTTTTCCATAGTCTCTGCATAGGGCTACTTGAAGAGGAAACAAAGCATAGAGACAAAACTGAGAACTCCTTTATTTTGTCAAGTTTCAAAGAGCTACTACAAACCATGTTGGATTTAGAGTTCCAAATTCATCTATCTATATAGGAGAGAACAGAGAGAAACCTAAAAATATAAACTGCCACTGTAAACGAACGCTTCAACCTAGAAGAACAAAATTGGGTGAGCCAAGTGGGAATTGTGTACTTGTCACTACCACCAAGTATCATCAAGATTGGGTGAAAAAATGTTTGCTGGTATTTCGGCAACTCGTTATTTCTTAGAAGCCTGGCAACCCCTCTCAATGAAAGTTCTTTTCCACAGTCTTTGCCTAGGGCTACTTGAAAAGGAAAGAAAACACAGAGACAAAACTGAGAACTCCTTCATTTTGTCAAGTTTCAAAGAGCTACTACATACCATGTTGGATTTAGAGTTCCAAATTCATCTATCTTTATAAAAGAGAACAGAGTGAAACCTAAAAATATAAACTGCTACTGTAAACGAACGCTTCAACCTAGAAGAACAAAATTTGGTGAGCCAAGTGGTACTTGAGTACTCATCATTACCAACAAGTATCATCAAGATTGGGTGAAAAAATATTTGCTGGTATTTCGGAAACTCGTAATTTCTTGGATGCTTTTCAACCCCTATCAATGAAAGTGCTTTTCCACAGTCTCTACTTAGGGCTACTTGAAGAGGAAAAAAACCATAGAGACAAAACTGAGAACTCCTTTATTTTGTCAAGTTTCAAAGAGCTGCTACAAACCATGTTGGATTTAGAGTTCCAAATTCATCTATCTTTATAAAAGAGAACAGAGTGAAACCTAAAAATATAAACTGCTACTGTAAACGAAAGCTTCAACCTCGAAGAACAAAAGTTGGTGAGCCAAGTGGGATTTTTCTTCTGATCATTTTCACCAAGTATCATCAAGATAGGGTGAAAAAATATTTGCTGGTATTTCGGAAACTCGTTATTTCTTAGAAGCTTGGCAACCCCTCTCAATGAAAGTGCTTTTCCACAGTCTGTGCCTAGGTTTACTTGAAGAGGAAACAAACCATAGAGACAAAACTGAGAACTCCTTTATATTATCAAGTTTCAAAGAGCTACTAGATACCATGTTGGATTTAGAGTTCCAAATTCATCTATCTACATAGGAGAGAACAGAGTGAAACCTAAAAATAAAAACTGCTACTGTAAATGAACGCTTCAACCTAGAAGAACAAAATTTGGTGAACCAAGTGGGATTTTTGTACTTGTCATTACCACCACGTATCATCCAGTTTGGGTGTAAAAATATTTGCTGGTATTTCGGAACCTCGTATTTTCTTGGAAGTTTGGCAACCACTTTCAATGAAAGGGCTTTTCCACAGTTTCTGGTTAGGGCTACTTGAAGAGGAAACAAACCATAAAGACAAAACTGAGAACTACTTTCCTTGTCAAGTTTCAAAGAGCTACTACAAACCATGTTGGATTTAGAGTTCCAAATTCAATTTTCTATATAGGAGAGAAGAGAGGGAAACCTAAATATGAAAACTGCTACTGTAGACGTACGCTTCAACCTAGAAGAGCAAAATTTGGTGAGCCAAGTGGGATTTGTGTACTGATCATTACCACCAAGTATCATAACAATTGGGTGAAAAAATATTTGCTGGTATGTCGGAAACTCGTTATTTCTTAGAAGCTTGGCAACCCCTCTCAATGAAATTGCTTTTCCACAGTCTGTGCCTAGGGCTTCTTGAAGAGGACACAAACCATAGAGTTAAAACTGAGAACTCCTTTATTTTGTCAAGTTTCAAAATGCTACTAGAAACCATGTTGGATTTAGAGTTCCAAATTCATCTATCTATATAAAAGAGAACAGAGTGAACCTAAATATAAAAACTGCTGCTGTAGACGAACGCTTCAACATAGAGGAACAAAATTTGGTGAGCCAAGTGGGATTTGTGTACTTGTCATTACTACTAGGTATAATCAAGATTGGGTGAAAAAATCTTTGCTTGTATTTCAGGACATCGTAATTTCCTGGAAGCTTGGCAAACCCTTTCAATGAAAGTGCTTTTCCACAGTCTGTGCATAGGGCTACTTGAAGGGGAAACAAACCATAGAGACAAAACTGAGAAGTACTTTATTTTGTCAAGTTTTAAAGAGCTACTACAAACCATGTTGGATTTAGACTTCCAAATTCATCTATCTATATTGGAGAGAACACAGGAAATCCTAAATATAAAAACTGCTACTGTAGACGAACGCTTCAACCTAGAAGAACACAATTTGGTGAGCCAAGTGGGATTTGTGTACTGGTCATTAACACCGAGTATCATGAAGATTGGGTGAAAAAATATTTGCTGGTATTTTGAAAACTCGTTATTTCTTAGAAGCTTGGCAACTCCTCTCAATGAAAGAGCTTTTCCACAGTCTGTTCCTAGGGCTACTTGAAGAGGAAACAAAGCATAGAGACAAATCTGAGAACCCCTTTATTTTGTCAAGTTTCAAAGAGCTACTACAAACCATGTTGGATTTAGAGTTCCAAATTCATCTATCGATATAGGAGAGAACAGAGAAAAACCTAAATATAAAAACTGCTACTGTAGACGAACGCTTCAACCTAGAAGAACACAATTTGGTGAGTCAAGTGGGATTTGTGTACTTGTCATTACCACCACGTATCATCTAGTTTGGGTGAAAAAATATTTTCTGCTATTTCGGGAAAATCGTAATTTCTTGTAAGCTTGGCAACCCCTTTAAATGAAAGTACTTTTACACAGTCTCTGCTTACGGGTACTTGAAGAGGAAACAAATCTTAGAGACAAAACTGAGAACTACTTTTTTTGTCAAGTTTCAAAGAGCGACTACAAACCATGTTGGATTTAGAGTTCCAAATTCATCTATCTATATAGGAGAGAACAGAGGGAAACCTAAAAATATAAACTGCTACTGTAAAAGAACGCTTCAACCTAGAAGAACAAAATTTGGTGAGTCAAGTGGGATTTGTGTACCGATCATTACCACCAAGTATCATTAAGATTGGGTGAAAAAATATTTTCTGGTGTTTCGGAAACTCGTGATTTCTTGGAAGCTTGGCAACCCCTTTCAATGAAAGTGCTTTTCCACAGTCCCTGCTTAGGGCTACTTGAAGAGGAAACAAACCATAGAGACAAAACTGAGAACTTCTTTTTTTCGTCAAGTTTCAAAGAGCTACTACAAACCATGTTGGATTTAGAGTTCCAAATTCATCTATCTATATAGGAGAGAACAGAGTGAATCCTAAAAATAAAAAATGCAACTGTAAACGAACAATTCAACCTAGAAGAACAAAATTTGGTGAGCCAAGTGGGATTTTTGTACATGTCATTAACACCAAGTATCATCAAGATTATGTAAAAAAATATTTGCTGGTATTTCTGAAACTCGTTATTTCTTATAAGCTTGGCAACCCCTGTCAATGAAAGTGCTTTTCAACAGTCTGTGCCTAGGGCTACATGAAAAGGAAACAAACCATTGAGACAAAACTGAGAACTCCCTTACTTTGTCAAGTTTCAAAGAGCTACTACAAACCATGTTGGATTTAGAGTTCCACATTCATCTATCTATATAGGAGAGAACACAGGGAAACCTAAAAATAAAAACTGCTACTGTAAACGAACCCTTCAACCTAGAAGAACAAAATTTGGTGAGCCAAGTGGGATTTGTGTACCAATCATTACCACCTCGTATCATCAAGATTGGGTGAAAAAATATTTGCTGGTATTTCGGAAACTCGTAATTTCTTGGAATCTTGGCAACCCCTTTCAATGAAAGTGCTTTTCCACAGTCTCTGCTTCGGGCTACTTGAAGAGGAAACAAATCATAGAGACAAAACTGAGAATTCCTTAATTTTGTCAAGATTCAAAGAGGTAAAACAAACCATGTTGGATTTAGAGGTCAAATTCATCTATCTATATAGGAGAGAACAGAGGGAAACCTAAATATAAAAACTGCTACTGTAGACGAACGCTTAAACCTAGAACAAAATCTGGTGAGGCAAGTGGGATTTGTGCACTTGTCATTACCACAAAGTATCATCAAGATTGGGTGAAAAAATATTTGCTGGTATTGCGGAAACTCGTTATTTTTTAGAAGCTTGGAAACCTTTCTCTATGAGAGTGCTTTTCCACAGTCGGTGCCTAGGGCTACTTGAAGAGGAAACAAACCATAGAGACAAAACTGAGAACTCCTTTATTTTGTCATGTTTCAAAGAGGTACTACAAACCATGTTGGATTTAGAGTTCCAAATTCATCTATCTATATACGAGAGAACAGAGTGAAACCTAAAAATAAAAACTGCTACTGAAAACGAACGCTACAACCTAGAAGAACAAAATTTGGTGAGCCAACTGGGATTTGTGTACTTGTCATTGACACCAAGTATCATTAAGATTGGGTGAAAAAATGTTTGCTGGTATTTCGGAAACTCATAATTTCTTGGAAGTTTGGCAACCACTTTCAATGAAAGTGCTTTTCCACAGTCTCTACTTAGGGCTACTTGAAGAGGAAACAAATCATAGAGACAAAACAGAGAACTCCTTTATTTTGTCAAGTTTCGAAGAGCTACTACAAACCATGTTGAATTTAGTGTTCCAAATTCATCTATCTATGTAGGAGAGAACAGAGGGACACCTAAAAATATAAACTGCTACTGTAAAGTAACGCTTCAAACTCAAAGAACAAAATTTGGTGAGTCAAGTGGGATTTGTGTTCCGATCATTACCACCAAGTATCATCAAGATTGGGTGAAAAAATATTTGCTGGTTTTTCGGAAACTCGTAATTTCTTGGAAGCTTCGCAACCTCTTTCATTGAAAGTGCTTTTTCACAGTCTCTGCTTAGGGCTACTTGAATAGGAAAACACCATAGAGACAAACCTGAGAACAACTTTTTTTTGTCAAGTTCAAAGTGAGACTAAAAACCATGTTGGATTTAGAGTTCCAAATTCATCTATCTATATAGGAGAGAACAGAGGGAAACATAAAAATATAAACTGCTACTGTAAACAAACGCTTCAATCTAGAAGACAAAATTGGGTGAGTCTAGTGGGATTTGTGTACTGATCATGACGACCAAGTATCATCAAGATTGTCTGAAAAAATATTTGCTAGTATTTCAGAAACTCGTTATTTCTTAGAAGCTTGGCATCCCCTCTCAATGAAAGTGCTTTTCCACAGTCTGTGCCTAGGCCACATAAGGAGGAAACAAACCATAGAGACAAAACTGAGAACTCCTTTATTTTGTCAAGTTTCAAAGAGCTACTACAAACCATGTTGGATTTAGAGTTCCAAATTCATCTATCTATATAGGAGTGAACAAAGTGAAACCTAAAAATACAAACTGCTACTGTAAACGAACGCCTCAACTTGAAGAACAAAATTTGGTGAGCGTAGTGGGATTTGTGTACTTGTCATTACCACCAAGTATCATGAAGATTAGGTGAAAAAATATTTGCTCGTATTTCGGAAACTCGTAATTTCTTTTAAGCTTGGCAACCCCTTTCAATAAAAGTGCTTTTCCACAGTTTCTGCTTAGGGCTACTTGAAGAGGAAACAAATCATAGAGACAAAACTGAGAACTCCTTTATTTTGCCAAGGTTCAAAGAGCTACTACAAACCATGTTGAATTTAGAATTCCAAATTCATCTATCTATATAGGAGAGAACAGAGGGAAACCTAAAAAATGAAAACTGCTACTGTAAACGAACGCTTCAACCTATAAGAACAAAATTTGGTGAGCCAAGTGGGACTTGTGTACTTGTCATTACCACCACGTATCATCAAGATTGGGAAAAAATATTTGGTGGTATTTCGGAAACTCCTAATTTCTTGGAAGCTTGGCAACCCCTTTCAATGAATGTGCTTTCCCACAGTCTCTGATTAGGGCTACTTGAAGAGGAAACAAATCATAGAGAAAAAACTGAGAACTCTTTTTTTTTGTCAAGTTTCAAAGAGCTACTACAAACCATGTTGGATTTAGAGTTCCAAATTCATCTATGTATATAAGAGAGAACAGAGTGAAACCTACATAGAAAAACTGCTACTGTATTCGAACGCTTCAACCTAGAAGAACAAAATTTGGTGAGCCAAGTGGGATTTGTGTACTGATCATTACCAACAAGTATCATCAAGATTCGGTGAAAAAATATTTGCTGGTATTTCGGAAACTCGTTATTTCTTAGAAGCTTGGCAACCCCTCTCAATGAAAGTGCTTTTCCACAGTGTGTGCGTAGGGCTACTTGAAGAGGAAACAAACCATAGTGACAAAACTGAAAACTCTTTTATTTTGTCAAGTTTCAAAGAGCTACTACAAACCATGTTGAATTTAGAGTTCCAAATTCATCTATCTATATAGGAGAGAACAGAGGGAAACCTAAATATCAAAACTGTTACTGTAGACGAACGCTTCAACCTAAAAGAACAAAATTTGGTGAGCCAAATGGGATTTGTGTACCGATCATTACCACCAAGTATCATCAAGATTGGGTGAAAAAATATTTGCTGGTATTTCGGAAACTCGTTATTTCTTAGAAGCTTTTCAACCCCTTTCAATAGAAGGACTTTTCCACAGTCTGTGCGTAGGGCTACTGAAGAGAAAACAAACCATAGAGAAAAAACTGAGAATTCCTTTATTTTTTCAAGTTTAAAACTTGAAAAACCATGTTGAATTTATAGTTCCAAATTCATCTATCTATATAGAAGACAACAGAGTGAAACCTAAGTATAAAAACTGCTACTGTAGACGAACGCTTCAACATAGAAGAACAAAATTTGGTGAGCCAAGTGGGATTTGTGTACTTGTCATTACCACCACGTATCATCAAGATTGGGTGAAAAAATTTTTGCTGGTATTTCGGAAAATCGTAATTTCTTGGAAGCTTGGCAACACCTTTCAATGAAAGTGCTTTCCACAGTCTCTGCTTATGGCTTCTTGAAGAGGAATCAAACCATAGAGACAAAACTGAGTACACTTTTTTTGTCAAGTTTCAAAGAGCTACTACAAACTCTGTTGGATTTAGAGTTCCAAATTCATCTATCTATATAGGAGAGAACAGAGGGAAACCTAAATATAAAAACTGCTACTGTAGAAGAACGCTTCAACATAGAGGAACAAAATTTGGTGAGCCAGGTCTGATTTGTGTACTGATCATTACCACCAAGTATCATCAAGATTGGGTGAAAAAATATTTGCTAGTATTTCGGAAACTACTTATTTCTTAGATGCTTGGCAACCCCTCTCAATGAAAGTGCTTTTCCACAGTCTGTGCTTAGGGCTACTTGAAGAGGTAACAAACCATAGAGAAAAAACTGAGATCTACTTTATTTTTTCGAGATTCAAGGAGCTACTACAAACCATGTTGGATTTAGAGTTCCAAATTCATCTATCTATATTGGATAGAATAGAGGGAAACCTAAATATAAAAATTGCTACTGTACACGAACGCTTCAACCTAGAAGAACAAAATTTGGTGAGCCAAGTGGGAATTGTGTACTGATCATAACCACCAAGTATCCTCAAGATTGGGTGAATAAACATTTGCTGGTCTTTCGGAAACTCGTTATTTCTTAGAAGCTTGGCAACGCCTCTCAATGAAAGTGCTTTTCCACAGTCTGTGCCTAGGTCTACTTTTAGAGGAAACAAACCTATGAGACAAAACGGAGAACTCCTTTATTGTGTCAAGTTTCAAAGAGCTACTACAAACCATGTTGGATTTGGAGTTCAAATTCATTTATCTATATAGGAGAGAACAGTGTGAAACCTAAAATTAAAAGAGCTACTGTAAACGAACGCTTCAACGTAGAAGAAAAAAATTTGGTGAGCCAAGTGGGATTTGTGTACTGATCATTACCACCAAGTATCATCAAGGTTGGAAGAAAAAATATTTGCTGGTATTTCAGAAACTCGTTATTTTTTAGAAGCTTGTCAACCCCTCTCAAAGAAAATGCTTTTCCACTGTCTGTGCCTAGGGCTACTTGAAGAAGAAACAAATCATAGATACAAAACTGAGAACTCCTTTATTTTGTCAAGTTTCAAAGAGGTACTACAAACCTTGTTGGATTTAGAGTTCCAAATTCATCTATCTATATAGGAGAGAACAGAGGAAACCTAAAAATAAAAACTGCTACTGTAAACGAATGCTTCAATCTAGAAGAGCAAAAATTGATGACCAAGTGGGATTTGTGTACTTGTCTTTACCACCAAGTATCATCAAGTTGGTTGTAAAAATATTTGCTGTATTTCGGAAACCCATAATTTCTTGGGAGCTTGTATACCCTTTCAATGAAAGTGCTTTTCCATAGTCTCTGCTTAGGGCTACTTGAAGAGGAAACAAAGCATAGAGACAAAACTGAGAACTCCTTTATTTTGTCAAGTTTCAAAGAGCTACTACAAACCATGTTGGATTTAGAGTTCCAAATTCATCTATCTATATAGGAAAGAACAGAGGGAAACCTAAAAATAAAAACTGCTACTCTAAACGAACGCTTCAACCAAGAAGAACAAAATTGGGTGAGCCAAGTGGGATTTGTGTACTTGTCATTACCACCAAGTATCATCAAGATTGGGTGAAAAAATATTTGCTGGTATTTCGAAAACTGATTATTTCTTAAAAGCTTGGCAACGCCTCTGAATGGAAAGTGCTTTTCCACAGTCTGTGCCTAGGGCTACTTGAAGAAGAAACAAACCATAGAGACAAAACTGAGAACTATTTTAGTTTGTCAAGTTGCAAAGAGATACTACAAACCCTGTTGGATTACGAGTTCCAAATTCATCTATCTATATAGGAGAGAACAGAGTGAAACCTAATAATAAGAACAGCTACTGTAAACGAACGCTTCAACCTAGAAGTACAAAATTTGGTGAGTCAAGTGGGATTTGTGAACTTGTCATTACCACCAAGTATCATCAAGATTGGGTGAAAAAATATTTGCTGGTATTTCGGAAACTCGTAATTTCTTGTAAGCTTGGCAACCCCTTTCAATGCAAGTGCTTGTCCACAGTCTCTGCTTAGGGCTACTTGAAGAGGAAACAAATCATAGAGACAAAACTGAGAACTCCTTTATTTTGTCAAGTTTCAAAGAGCTACTACAAACCATGTTGGATTTAGAGTTCCAAATTCATCTATCTATATAGGAGAGAACAGAGGGACACCTAAAAATATAAACTGCAACTGTAAACGAACGCTTCAACCTAGAAGAACACTATTTGTTGAGCCAAGTGGGATTTGTGTACTGATCATTACCAAAACGTATCATCAAGATTGCGTGAAAAAATATTTAATGGTATTTCAGAAACTCGTTATTTCTTAGAAGCATTTCAACCCCTCTCAATGAATGTGCTTTTCCCCAGTCTGTGCCAATGCTATTTGAAGAGGAAACAAACCATAGAGACAAAACTGAGAACATTTTTATTTTGTCAAGTTTCAAAGAGCGACTACAAACCATGTTGGATTTAGAGTTCCAAATTCATCTATCTATATGGGAGAGGAGAGAGGGAAACCTAAAAATGAAAACTGCTCTTGTAAACGAACACTTCAAAGTAGAAGAGCAAAATTTGGTGAGCGAAGTGGGATTTGTGTACTTGTAATTACCACCAAGTATTATCAACATTGGGTGAAAAAATGTTTCCTGGTATTTCGGAAACCCGTAATTTTTTGTTAGCTTGTGAAACCCTTTCAATGAAAGTTCTTTTCCACAGTCTCTGCTTAGGGCTACTTGAAGAGGAAACAAATCATAGAGATAAAACTGAGAACTCCTTTATTTTGTCAAGTTTCAAAGAGCTACTACAAACCATGTTGGATTTAGAGTTCCAAATTCATCTATCTATATAGGAGAGAACAGAGGGGCACCTAAAAATATAAACTGCAACTGTAAACGAACGCTTCAACTTAGAAGAACCAAACTTGGTGAGTCAAGTGGGATTTGTGTACTGATCATTACCACCAGTATCATCAAGATTGGGTAAAAAAATATTTGCTGGTATTTTGGAAAATCGTTATTTCTTAGAAGCTTGGCAACAACTCTCAATGAAAGTGCTTTTCCACAGTCTGTGCCTAGGGCTACTTGAAGAAGAAACAAACCATAGAGACAAAACTGAGAACTCTTTTATTTTGTCAAGTTTCAAAGACCTACTACAAACCATGTTGGATTTAGAGTTCCAAATTCATCTATCTATATAAGAGAGAACAGAGTGAAACGTAAATATAAAAACTGCTACTGTTCACGATCGCTTCAACCTAGAAGAACAAAGTTTTTTGAGCCAAGTGAGATTTGTGTATTGATTATTACCACCAAGTATCATCAAGATTGGGTGAAAAAATATTTGCTGGTATTTCGGAAACTCTTAGTAGCTTGGGAAACCCTCTCAATGAAAGAGCTTTTCCACAGTCTGTGCCTAGGGCTCCTTGAAGAGGAAACAAACCATAGAGACAAAACTGAGAACTCCTTTATTTTGTCAAGTTTCAAAGTGGTACTAGAAACCATGTTGGATTTAGAGTTCCAAATTCATCTGTCTATATAGGAGAGAACAGAGTGAAACCTAAAAATAAAAACTGCTACTGTAAACGAACGCGTCAACCTAGAAGAACAAAATTTGGTGAGACAAGTGGGATTTGTGTACTTGTCATTACCACCACGTATCATCAAGATTGGGTGAAACAGTATTTGCTGGTTTTTCGGAAACTAGTAATTTCTTGGAAGCTTGGCAACTACTTTAAATGAAAGTTCTTTTCCACAGTCTCTGCTTAGGGCTACTTAAATAGAAAACAAATCATAGAGACAAAACTGGGAACTGCTTTTTTTTGGTCAAGTTTCAAAGCGCTACTACAAACCATGCTGGATTTAGAGTTCCAAATTCAGCTATCTATATAGGAGAGAACAGAGGGAAACCTAAAAGTATAAACTGCTATTGTAAAGGAAGACTTCAACCTAAAAGAACACAATTTGGTGAGCCAAGTGGGATTTGTGTAGTGATCATTAACACCACGTATCATCAAGATTGGGTGAAAAAATATTTGCTGGTATTTCGAAAACTGATTATTTCTTAAAAGCTTGGCAACGCCTCTGAATGAAAGTGCTTTTCCACAGTCTGTGCCTAGGGCTACTTGAAGAAGAAACAAACCATAGAGACAAAACTGAGAACTATTTTAGTTTGTCAAGTTGCAAAGAGATACTACAAACCCTGTTGGATTACGAGTTCCAAATTCATCTATCTATATAGGAGAGAACAGAGTGAAACCTAATAATAAGAACAGCTACTGTAAACGAACGCTTCAACCTAGAAGTACAAAATTTGGTGAGTCAAGTGGGATTTGTGAACTTGTCATTACCACCAAGTATCATCAAGATTGGGTGAAAAAATATTTGCTGGTATTTCGGAAACTCGTAATTTCTTGTAAGCTTGGCAACCCCTTTCAATGCAAGTGCTTGTCCACAGTCTCTGCTTAGGGCTACTTGAAGAGGAAACAAATCATAGAGACAAAACTGAGAACTCCTTTATTTTGTCAAGTTTCAAAGAGCTACTACAAACCATGTTGGATTTAGAGTTCCAAATTCATCTATCTATATAGGAGAGAACAGAGGGACACCTAAAAATATAAACTGCAACTGTAAACGAACGCTTCAACCTAGAAGAACACTATTTGTTGAGCCAAGTGGGATTTGTGTACTGATCATTACCAAAACGTATCATCAAGATTGCGTGAAAAAATATTTAATGGTATTTCAGAAACTCGTTATTTCTTAGAAGCATTTCAACCCCCCCAATGAATGTGCTTTTCACCAGTCTGTGCCAATGCTATTTGAAGAGGAAACAAACCATAGAGACAAAACTGAGAACATTTTTATTTTGTCAAGTTTCAAAGAGCTACTACAAACCATGTTGGATTTAGAGTTCCAAATTCATCTATCTATATGATAGAGAAGAGAGGGAAACCTAAAAATGAAAACTGCTCTTGTAAACGAACACTTCAAAGTAGAAGAGCAAAATTTGGTGAGCGAAGTGGGATTTGTGTACTTGTAATTACCACCAAGTATTATCAACATTGGGTGAAAAAATATTTCCTGGTATTTCGGAAACCCGTAATTTTTTGTTAGCTTGTGAAACCCTTTCAATGAAAGTTCTTTTCCACAGTCTCTGCTTAGGGCTACTTGAAGAGGAAACAAATCATAGAGATAAAACTGAGAACTCCTTTATTTTGTCAAGTTTCAAAGAGCTACTACAAACCATGTTGGATTTAGAGTTCCAAATTCATCTATCTATATAGGAGAGAACAGAGGGGCACCTAAAAATATAAACTGCAACTGTAAACGAACGCTTCAACTTAGAAGAACCAAACTTGGTGAGTCAAGTGGGATTTGTGTACTGATCATTACCACCAGTATCATCAAGATTGGGTAAAAAAATATTTGCTGGTATTTTGGAAAATCGTTATTTCTTAGAAGCTTGGCAACAACTCTCAATGAAAGTGCTTTTCCGCAGTCTGTGCCTAGGGCTACTTGAAGAAGAAACAAACCATAGAGACAAAACTGAGAACTCTTTTATTTTGTCAAGTTTCAAAGACCTACTACAAACCATGTTGGATTTAGAGTTCCAAATTCATCTATCTATATAAGAGAGAACAGAGTGAAACGTAAATATAAAAACTGCTACTGTTCACGATCGCTTCAACCTAGAAGAACAAAGTTTTTTGAGCCAAGTGAGATTTGTGTATTGATTATTACCACCAAGTATCATCAAGATTGGGTGAAAAAATATTTGCTGGTATTTCGGAAACTCTTAGAAGCTTGGGAAACCCTCTCAATGAAAGAGCTTTTCCACAGTCTGTGCCTAGGGCTCCTTGAAGAGGAAACAAACCATAGAGACAATACTGAGAACTCCTTTATTTTGTCAAGTTTCAAAGTGGTACTAGAAACCATGTTGGATTTAGAGTTCCAAATTCATCTGTCTATATAGGAGAGAACAGAGTGAAACCTAAAAATAAAAACTGCTACTGTAAACGAACGCGTCAACCTAGAAGAACAAAATTTGGTGAGACAAGTGGGATTTGTGTACTTGTCATTACCACCACGTATCATCAAGATTGGGTGAAACAGTATTTGCTGGTTTTTCGGAAACTAGTAATTTCTTGGAAGTTTGGCAACTACTTTAAATGAAAGTTCTTTTCCACAGTCTCTGCTTAGGGCTACTTAAATAGAAAACAAATCATAGAGACAAAACTGGGAACTGCTTTTTTTTGGTCAAGTTTCAAAGCGCTACTACAAACCATGCTGGATTTAGAGTTCCAAATTCAGCTATCTATATAGGAGAGAACAGAGGGAAACCTAAAAGTATAAACTGCTATTGTAAAGGAAGACTTCAACCTAAAAGAACACAATTTGGTGAGCCAAGTGGGATTTGTGTACTTCTCATTAACACCACGTATCATCAAGATTGGGTGAAAAAATATTTGCTGGTATTTCGAAAACTGATTATTTCTTAAAAGCTTGGCAACCCCTCTGAATGAAAGTGCTTTTCCACAGTCTGTGCCTAGGGCTACTTGAAGAAGAAACAAACCATAGAGACAAAACTGAGAACTATTTTAGTTTGTCAAGTTGCAAAGAGATACTACAAACCCTGTTGGATTAAGAGTTCCAAATTCATCTATCTATATAGGAGAGAACAGAGTGAAACCTAATAATAAGAACAGCTACTGTAAACGAACGCTTCAACCTAGAAGTACAAAATTTGGTGAGTCAAGTGGGATTTGTGAACTTGTCATTACCACCAAGTATCATCAAGATTGGGTGAAAAAATATTTGCTGGTATTTCGGAAACTCGTAATTTCTTGTAAGCTTGGCAACCCCTTTCAATGCAAGTGCTTGTCCACAGTCTCTGCTTAGGGCTACTTGAAGAGGAAACAAATCATAGAGACAAAACTGAGAACTCCTTTATTTTGTCAAGTTTCAAAGAGCTACTACAAACCATGTTGGATTTAGAGTTCCAAATTCATCTATCTATATAGGAGAGAACAGAGGGACACCTAAAAATATAAACTGCAACTGTAAACGAACGCTTCAACTTAGAAGAACCAAACTTGGTGAGTCAAGTGGGATTTGTGTACTGATCATTACCACCAGTATCATCAAGATTGGGTAAAAAAATATTTGCTGGTATTTTGGAAACTATTTATTTCTTAGAAGCTTGGCAACAACTCTCAATGAAAGTGCTTTTCCGCAGTATGTGCCTAGGGCTACTTGAAGAAGAAACAAACCATAGAGACAAAACTGAGAACTCTTTTATTTTGTCAAGTTTCAAAGACTTACTACAAACCATGTTGGATTTAGAGTTCCAAATTCATCTATCTATATAAGCGAGAACAGAGTGAAACGTAAATATAAAAACTGCTACTGTAGACGATCGCTTGAACCTAGAAGAACAAAGTTTTTTGAGCCAAGTGAGATTTGTGTATTGATTATTACCACCAAGTATCATCAAGATTGGGTGAAAAAATATTTGCTGGTATTTCGGAAACTCTTAGAAGCTTGGGAAACCCTCTCAATGAAAGAGCTTTTCCACAGTCTGTGCTTAGGGCTACCTGAAGAGGAAACAAACCATAGAGACAAAACTGAAAACTCCTTTATTCTGTCAAGTTTCAAAGTGGTACTACAAACCATGTTGGATTTAGAGTTCCAAATTCATCTGTCTATATAGGAGAGAACAGAGTGAAACCTAAAAATAAAAACTGCTACTGTAAACGAACGCGTCAACCTAGAGGAACAAAATTTGGTGAGCCAAGTGGGATTTGTGTACTTGTCATTACCACCACGTATCATCAAGATTGGGTGAAACAGTATTTGCTGGTATTTTGGAGACTAGTAATTTCTTGGAAGCTTGGCAACTACTTTAAATGAAAGTTCTTTTCCACAGTCTCTGCTTAGGGCTACTTGAAGAGAAAAAAAAATCATAGAGACAAAACTGGGAACTCTTTTTTTTGTCAAGTTTCAAAGCGCTACTACAAACCATGCTGGATTTAGAGTTCCAAATTCAGCTATCTATATAGGAGAGAACAGAGGGAAACCTAATAGTATAAACTGCTATTGTAAAGGAACACTTCAACCTAAAAGAACACAATTTGGTGAGCCTAGTGGGATTTGTGTACTGATCATTAACACCACGTATCATCAAGATTGGGTGAAAAAATATTTGCTGGTATTTCGAAAACTGATTATTTCTTAAAAGCTTGGCAACCCCTCTGAATGAAAGTGCTTTTCCACAGTCTGTGCCTAGGGCTACTTGAAGAAGAAACAAACCATAGAGACAAAACTGAGAACTATTTTAGTTTGTCAAGTTTCAAAGAGATACTACAAACCCTGTTGGATTAAGAGTTCCAAATTCATCTATCTATATAGGAAAGAACAGAGTGAAACCTAAAAATAAAAACAGCTACTGTAAACGAACGCTTCAACCTAGAAGTACAAAATTTGGTGAGTCAAGTGGGATTTGTGTACTTGTCATTACCACCAAGTATCATCAAGATTGGGTGAAAAAATATTTGCTGGTATTTCGGAAACTCGTAATTTCTTGTAAGCCTGGCAACCCCTTTCAATGTAAGTGCTTGTCCACAGTCTCTGCTTAGGGCTACTTGAAGAGGAAACAAATCATAGAGACAAAACTGAGAACTCCTTTATTTTGTCAAGTATCAAAGAGCTACTACAAAACATGTTGGATTTAGAGTTCCAAATTCATCTATCTATATAGGAAAGAACAGAGGGAAACCTAAAAATATAAACTGATACTGTAAACGAACGCTTCAACCAAGAAGAACAAAATTCGGTGAGTCAAGTGGGATTTGTGTACTTATCATTACCTATTATCAAGATTGGGTGAAAAAATACTTGCTGGTATTTCGGAAACTCGTTATTTCGTAGAAGCTTGGCAACCGCTCTCAATTAAAGTGCTTTTCCACAGTCTGTTTATAGGGCTACTTGAAGAGGAAACAAACCATAGAGACAAAACTGAGAACTACTTTATTTTGTCAAGTTTCAAACAGCTACTACAAACCATGTTGGATTTAGAGTTCCAAATTCATCTATCTATATAGGAGAGAACAGAGTGAAACCTAAATATAAAAACTGCTACTGTAAACAAATGCTTCAACCTAGAAGAACAAAATTTGGTGAGTCATGTGGGATTTCTGTACCGATCATTACCACCACGTATCATCAAGATTGGGTGAAACAGTATTTCCTGGTATTTAGCAAACTCGTAATTCTTGGAAGCTTGGCAACTCCTTTCAATGAAAGTGGTTTTCCACAGTCTCTGCTTAGGGCTACTTGAAGAGAAAACAAATCATAGAGTCAAAACTGGGAACTACTTTTTTTTTGTCAAGTTTCAAAGCGCTACTACAAACCATGCTGGATTTAGAGTTCCAAATTCAGCTATCTATATAAGAGAGAACAGAGGGAAACCTAAATATATAAACTGCTATTGTAAACTAACGCTTCAACATAGAAGAACAAAATTTGGTGAGTCAAGTGGGATTTTTGTAACGATAATTACCACCAAGTATCATCAAGAGTGGGTGAAAAAATATTTGCTGGTATTTCTGAAACTCGTTATTTCTTAGAAGCTTGGGAAACCCTCTCAATGAAACTGCTATTCCACAGTCTGGAAAACTGCTTTTCACAGCCCTAGACTGTGGAAACTGCTTTTCCACAGTCTAGGGCTAATTGAAGAGGAAACAAACCATAGAGACAAAACTGAGAACTCCTTTATTTTATGAAGTTTCAAAGTGGTACTACACACCATTTTGGATTTAGAGTTCCAAATTCATCTATCTATATAGGTGAGAATAGAGTGAACCCTAAAAATAAAAACTGCTACTGTAAACGAACGCTTCAACTAGAAGAACAAAATTTGGTGAGCCTAGTGGGATTTGTGTAATTCTCATTACCACCAAGTATCATCAAGATTGGGTGAAAAAATATTTGCTGGTATTTCGGAAACCCGTAATTTCTTGGGAGCTTGGCAACCCCTTTCAATGAAAGTGCTTTTCCACAGTCTCTGCCTTGGCTACTTGAAGAGGAAACAAATCATAGAGACAAAACTGAGAACTCCTTTAATTTGTCAAGTTTCAAAAGCTACTACAAACCATGTTGGATTTAGAGTTCCAAATTCATCTATCTATATAGGAGAGAACAGAGGGAAACCTAAAAATATAAACTGCTACTGTAAACTAACGCTTCAACCTAGAATAACAAAATTTGGTGAGGCAAGTGGGATTTCTCTAACGATCATTACCACCAAGTATCATCAAGATTGGGTGAAAATATATTTGCTGGTATTTCAGAAACTCGTTATTTTTTGGAAGCTTGGCAACCCCTTTGAATGAAAGTGCTTTTCCACAGTCTGTGCCTAGGGCTACTTGAAGAGGAAACAAACCATAGAGACAATACTGAGAACGACTGTATTTTGTCAAATTTCAAAGAGCTACTACAAAGCATATTGGATTAAGAGTTCCAAATTCATCTATCTTTATAGGAAAGAACAAAGTGAAACCTAAAAATAAAAACTGCTACTGTAAACGAACGCTTCAGCCTAGAAGAACAAAATTTGGTGAGCCAAGTGGGATATGTGTACTTGTCATTACCACCACGTATCATCAAGATTGGGTGAAAAAATATTTGCTGGTATTTCAGAAACTCGTTATTTTTTAGAAGCTTGGAAACCTCTCTCAATGAAAATGCTTTTCCACAGTGTGTGCCTAGGGCTACTTGAATAGGAAACAAACCATAGAGACAAAACTGACAACTTTTTCATTTTGTCAAATTTCAAAGAGCTACTACAAACCATGTTGGATTTAGAGTTCCAAATTCATGTATCTATATAAAAGAGAACAGAGTGAAAACTAAAAATAAAAACTGCTATTGTAAACAAACGCTTCAACATAGAAGAACAAAATTTGGTGAGCCAAGTGGTATTTGTGTACTGATCATTATCACGAAGTATCATCAAGATTAGGTGAAAAAATTTTGCTGGTATTTCCGAAAATTGTTTTTTCTTAGAAGCTTGGGAAACCCTCTCAATGAAAGTTTTTTTCCACAGTCTGTACCTAGGGCTATTGAAGAGGAAACAAATCATAGAGAAAAAACTGAGAACGCCTTTATTTTCTCAAGTTTCAAAGAGCTACTACAAACCATGTTGTATTTAGAGTTCCAAATTCATCTATCTATATAGGAGAGAACAGAGGGACACCTAAAAATATAAACTGCTACTGCAAACGAACGCATCAACCTAGAAGAACCAAATTTGGTGAGTCAAGTGGGATTTGTGTACTGATCATTACCACCAGTATCATCAAGATTGGGTGAAAAAATATTTGCTGATATTTTGGAAAATCTTTATTTCTTAGAAACTTGGCAACAACTCTCAATGAAAGTGCTTTTAAACAGTCTGTGCATATGTCTACTTGAAGAGGAAACAAACCATAGAGACAAAACTGAGAACTCATTTATTTTGTCAAGTTTCAGAGAAATACTACAAACCATGTTGATTTTAGAGTTCCAAATTCATCTATCTATATAGGAGAGAACAGAGGGAAACCTAAAAATAAAAACTGCCACTGTAAACGAACGCTTCAATCTAGAAGAACAAAATTTGGTGAGCCAAGTGGGATTTGTGTACTTCTCATTAGCACCAAGTATCATCAAGATTGGGTGAAAAAATATTTGCTGGTATTTCGGAAACTCGTAATGTCTTGGAAGCTTGGCAACCCCTTTAAATGAAAGTGCTTTTCCACAGTCTCTGCTTAGGGCTACATGAAGAGGAAACAAATCAAAGAGACAAAATTGAGAACTCCTTTATTTTGTCAAGTTTCAAAGAGCTACTACAAACCATGTTGCATTTAGAGTTCCAAATTCATGTATCTATATATGAGAGAACAGAGGGAGACCTAAAAATATAAACTGCTCTTGTAAACGAACGCTTCAACCTAGAAGAGCAAGATTTGGTGAGCCAAGTGGGATTTTTGTATTTGTAATTACCACCAAGTATCATCAAGATTGGGTGAAAAAATATTTGCTTGTATTTCAGAAACCCGTAATTTTTTGGGAGCTTGGCAAACCCTTTCAATGAAAGTGCTTTTCCCCAGTTTCTCCTTAGGGCTACTTGAAGAGGAAACAAATGATAGAGACAAAACTGAGAACTTCTTTATTTTGTCAAGTTTCAAAGAGCTACTACAAACCATGTTGGATTTAGAGTTCCAAATTCATCTATCTATATAGGAGAGAACAGAGGGAAACCTAAAAATAAAAAGTGCTACTGTAAACGAACGCTTCAACCTAGAAGAACAAAACTTGGTGAGCCAAGTGGGATTTGTGTACTGATCATTACCACCACGTATCATCAAGATTGGGTGAAAAAATATTTGCTGGTATTTTGGAACCTCGTTATTTCTTAGAAGCTTGGTAACCCCTTTCAATGAAAGTGCTTTTCTACAGTTTGTGCCTAGGGCTACTTGAGGAGGAAACAAACCATAGAGACAATACTGAGAACTCCTTTATTTTGTCATGTTTCAAAGAGCTACTACAAACCATATTGGATTTAGAGTTCCAAATTCATCTATCTATATGGGAGAGAACAGAGTGAAACCTAAAAATAAAAACTGCTACTCTAAACGATCGCTTCAACCTAGAAGAACCAAATTTTGAGTCAAGTGGGATTTGTGTACTGATCATTACCACCAGTATATTCAAGATTGGTTGAAAAAATATTTGCTGGTATTTTGGAAACTTGTTATTTCTTAGAAGCTTGGCAACAACTCAAATGAAAGTGCTTTTCCACAGTCTGTGCCTAGGACTACTTGAAGAGGAAACAAACCATAGAGACAAAACTCAGAACTCCTTTATTTTGTCAAGTTTCAAAGAGCTACTACAAACCATGTTGGATTTAGTGTTTTAAATTCATCTATCTATATAAGAGAGAACAGAGTGAAACCTAAAAATAAAAACAGCTACTGTAAACGAACGCTTCAACCTAGAAGAACAAAATTTGGTGAGCCAAGTGGGATTTGTGTACTTATCATTACCACCAAGTACCATCAAGATTGGGTGAAAAAATATTTGCTGGTAATTTGAAACTCGTAATTTCTTGGAAGCTTGGCAACCCCTTTCAATAAAAGTGCTTTTCCACAGTCTCTGGTTAGGGCTACTTGAAGAGGAAACAAACCATAGAGACAAAACTGAGAACATTTTTATTTTGTCAAGTGTCAAAGAGCTACTACAAACCATGTTGGATTTAGAGTTCCAAATTCATCTATCTATAAAGGAGAGAACAGAGGGAAACCTAAAAATATAAACTGCTCTTGTAAACGAACGCTTCAACCTAGAAGAGCAAAATTTGGTGAGCCAAGTGGGATTTGTGTATTTGTAATTACCACCAAGTATCATCAAGATTGGGTGGAAAAATATTTGCTGGTATTTCGGAAACCCGTAATTTTTTGGGAGCTTGGCAAACCCTTTCAATGAAAGTGCTTTTCCCCAGTTTCTCCTTAGGGCTACTTGAAGAGGAAACAAATGATAGAGACAAAACTGAGAACTCCTTTATTTTGTCAAGTTTCAAAGAGCTACTACAAACCATGATGGATTTAGAGTTAAAAATTCATCTATCTGTATAGGAGAGAACAGAGGGAAACCTAAAAATAAAAACTGCTACTGTAAACGAAAGTTTCAACCTAGAAGAACAAAATTTGGTGAGCCTAGTGGCATTTGTGTAGTGATCATTACCACCACGTATCATCAAGATTGGGTGAAAATATATTTGCTGGTATTTCGGAACCTCGTTATTTCTTAGAAGCTTGGTAACCCCTTTCAATGAAAGTGCTTTTCTACAGTTTGTGCCTAGGGCTACTTGAAGAGGAAACAAACCATAGAGACAATACTGAGAACTCCTTTATTTTGTCATGTTTCAAAGAGCTACTACAAACCATATTGGATTTAGAGTTCCAAATTCATCTATCTATATGGGAGAGAACAGAGTGAAACCTAAAAATAAAAACTGCTACTCTAAACGAACGCTTCAACCTAGAAGAACCAAATTTTGAGTCAAGTGGGATTTGTGTACTGATCATTACCACCAGTATATTCAAGATTGGTTGAAAAAATATTTGCTGGTATTTTGGAAACTTGTTATTTCTTAGAAGCTTGGCAACAACTCAAATGAAAGTGCATTTCCACAGTCTGTGCCTAGGACTACTTGAAGAGGAAACAAACCATAGAGACAAAACTCAGAACTCCTTTATTTTCTCAAGTTTCAAAGAGCTACTACAAACCATGTTGGATTTAGTGTTTTAAATTCATCTATCTATATAAGAGAGAACAGAGTGAAACCTAAAAATAAAAACAGCTACTGTAAACGAACGCTTCAACCTAGAAGAACAAAATTTGGTGAGCCAAGTGGGATTTGTGTACTTATCATTACCACCAAGTACCATCAAGATTGGGTGAAAAAATATTTGCTGGTAATTTGAAACTCGTAATTTCTTGGAAGCTTGGCAACCCCTTTCAATAAAAGTGCTTTTCCACAGTCTCTGGTTAGGGCTATTGAAGAGGAAACAAACCATAGAGACAAAACTGAGAACATTTTTATTTTGTCAAGTGTCAAAGAGCTACTACAAACCATGTTGGATTTAGAGTTCCAAATTCATCTATCTATAAAGGAGAGAACAGAGGGAAACCTAAAAATATAAACTGCTCTTGTAAACGAACGCTTCAACCTAGAAGAGCAAAATTTGGTGAGCCAAGTGGGATTTGTGTATTTGTAATTACCACCAAGTATCATCAAGTTTGGGTGGAAAAATATTTGCTGGTATTCTGAAACCCGTAGTTTTTTGGGAGCTTGGCAAACCCTTTCAATGAAAGTGCTTTTCCCCAGTTTCTCCTTAGGGCTACTTGAAGAGGAAACAAATGATAGAGACAAAACTGAGAACTCCTTTATTTTGTCAAGTTTCAAAGAGCTACTACAAACCATGATGGATTTAGAGTTAAAAATTAATCTATCTGTATAGGAGAGAACAGAGGGAAACCTAAAAATAAAAACTGCTACTGTAAACGAAAGTTTCAACCTAGAAGAACAAAATTTGATGAGCCTAGTGGCTTTTGTGTAGTGATCATTACCACCACGTATCATCAAAATTGGGTGAAAATATATTTG
The DNA here is from genome assembly GCF_048772815.1 of Callospermophilus lateralis. Taxonomy (NCBI): domain Eukaryota; kingdom Metazoa; phylum Chordata; class Mammalia; order Rodentia; family Sciuridae; genus Callospermophilus; species Callospermophilus lateralis. The sequence continues at coordinate 33,668 of NW_027513605.1, read as the reverse complement.
CTGGTATTTCGGAACCTCGTTATTTCTTAGAAGCTTGGTAACCCCTTTCAATGAAAGTGCTTTTCTACAGTTTGTGCCTAGGGCTACTTGAAGAGGAAACAAACCATAGAGACAATACTGAGAACTCCTTTATTTTGTCATGTTTCAAAGAGCTACTACAAACCATATTGGATTTAGAGTTCCAAATTCATCTATCTATATGGGAGAGAACAGAGTGAAACCTAAAAATAAAAACTGCTACTCTAAACGAACGCTTCAACCTAGAAGAACCAAATTTTGAGTCAAGTGGGATTTGTGTACTGATCATTACCACCAGTATATTCAAGATTTGTTGAAAAAATATTTGCTGGTATTTTGGAAACTTGTTATTTCTTAGAAGCTTGGCAACAACTCAAATGAAAGTGCTTTTCCACAGTCTGTGCCTAGGACTACTTGAAGAGGAAACAAACCATAGAGACAAAACTCAGAACTCCTTTATTTTGTCAAGTTTCAAAGAGCTACTACAAACCATGTTGGATTTAGTGTTTTAAATTCATCTATCTATATAAGAGAGAACAGAGTGTAACCTAAAAATAAAAACAGCTACTGTAAACGAACGCTTCAACCTAGAAGAACAAAATTTGGTGAGCCAAGTGGGATTTGTGTACTTATCATTACCACCAAGTACCATCAAGATTGGGTGAAAAAATATTTGCTGGTAATTTGAAACTCGTAATTTCTTGGAAGCTTGGCAACCCCTTTCAATAAAAGTGCTTTTCCACAGTCTCTGGTTAGGGCTACTTGAAGAGGAAACAAACCATAGAGACAAAACTGAGAACATTTTTATTTTGTCAAGTGTCAAAGAGCTACTACAAACCATGTTGGATTTAGAGTTCCAAATTCATCTATCTATATGGGAGAGAACAGAGTGAAACCTAAAAATAAAAACTGCTACTCTAAACGAACGCTTCAACCTAGAAGAACCAAATTTTGAGTCAAGTGGGATTTTTGTACTGATCATTACCACCAGTATATTCAAGATTGGTTGAAAAAATATTTGCTGGTATTTTGGAAACTTGTTATTTCTTAGAAGCTTGGCAACAACTCAAATGAAAGTGCTTTTCCACAGTCTGTGCCTAGGACTACTTGAAGAGGAAACAAACCATAGAGACAAAACTCAGAACTCCTTTATTTTGTCAAGTTTCAAAGAGCTACTACAAACCATGTTGGATTTAGTGTTTTAAATTCATCTATCTATATAAGAGCGAACAGAGTGAAACCTAAAAATAAAAACAGCTACTGTAAACGAACGCTTCAACCTAGAAGAACAAAATTTGGTGAGCCAAGTGGGATTTGTATACTTATCATTACCACCAAGTACCATCAAGATTGGGTGAAAAAATATTTGCTGGTAACTTGAAACTCGTTATTTCTTGGAAGCTTGGCAACCCCTTTCAATAAAAGTGCTTTTCCACAGTCTCTGGTTAGGGCTACATGAAGAGGAAACAAACCATAGAGACAAAACTGAGAACATTTTTATTTTGTCAAGTTTCAAAGAGCTACTACAAACCATGTTGGATTTGGAGTTCCAAATTCATCTATCTATAAAGGAGAGAACAGAGGGAAACCTAAAAATATATACTGCTCTTGTAAACGAACGCTTCAACCTAGAAGAGCAAAATTTGGTGAGCCAAGTGGGATTTGTGTATTTGTAATTACCACCAAGTATCATCAAGATTGGGTGGAAAAATATTTGCTGGTATTTTGGAAACCCGTAATTTTTTGGGAGCTTGGCAAACCCTTTCAATGAAAGTGCTTTTCCCCTGTTTCTCCTTAGGGCTACTTGAAGAGGAAACAATCCATAGAGACAAAACTGAGAACATTTTTATTTTGTCAAGTTTCAAAGAGCTACTACAAACCATGTTGGATTTAGAGTTAAAAATTCATCTATCTATATAGGAGAGAACAGAGGGAAACCTAAAAATAAAAACTGCTCCTGTAAACGAACGCTTCAACCTAGAAGAACAAAATTTGGTGAGCCTAGTGGCATTTGTGTACTGATCATTACCACCACGTATCATCAAGATTGGGTGAAAAAATATTTGCTGGTATTTCAGAAACTCGTTATTTCTTAGAAGCTTGGTAACCCCTTTCAATGAAAGTGCTTTTCTACAGTTTGTGCCTAGGGCTACTTGAAGAGGAAAGAAAACATAGAGACAATACTGAGAACTCCTTTATTTTGTCAAGTTTCAAAGAGCTACTACAAACCATATTAGATTTAGAGTTCCAAATTCATCTATCAATATGGGAGAGAACAGAGTGAAACCTAAAAATAAAAACTGCTACTGTAAACGAACGCTTCAACCTAGAAGAACACAATTTGGTGAGCCAAGTGGCATTTGTGTACTGATCATTACCAATGCGTATCATCAATATTGGGTGAAAAAATATTTGCTGGTATTTCGGAAACTCGTTATTTCTTAGAAGCTTGGCAACCCCTCTCTATGAATGTGCTTTTCCCCAGTCTGTGCCTAGGGCTATTTGAAAAGGAAACAAAAAATAGAGACAAAAGTTAGAACTTTTTTATTTTGTCAAGATTCAAAGAGCTACTACAAACCATGTTTGATTTAGAGTTCCAAATTCATCTATCTTTATAGGAGAGAACAGAGGGAAACCTAAAAATAAAAACTGCTACTGTAAACGAACGCTTCAACCTAGAAGAACCAAATTTTGAGTCAAGTGGGATTTGTGTACTGATCATTACCACCACGTATCATCAAGATTGGGTGAAAAAATATTTGCTGGTATTTCGGAAATACGTAATTTCTTGGAAGCTTGGCAACCCCTTTCAATGGAAGTGCTTTTCCACAGTCTCTTCCTGGGTACTTGAAGAGGAAACAAATCATAGAGAAAAAACTGAGCACTACATTTTGTCAAGTTTCAAAGAGGTATTAAATCCTTGTTGGATTTAGAGTTCCAAATTCATCTATCTATATAGGAGAGAACAAAGTGAAACCTAAAAATAAAAACTGCAACTGTAAACGAACGCTTCAACCTAGAAGAACAAAATTTGGTGAGCCAAGTGGGATTTGTGTTCTGATCATTACCACCAAGTATCATCATGATTGGGTGAAAAAATATTTGCTCGTATTTCGGAAACTCGTTATATCTTAGAAGCTTGGCAACCCCTTTCAATGAAAGTGCATTTCTACAGTTTGTTCCTAGGGCTACTTTAAGAGGAAACAAACCATAGAGACAAAACTGAGAACTTCTTTATTTTGTCACGTTTCAAAGAGCTACTACAAACCACGTTGGATTTAGAGTTCCAATTTCATCTATTTATATGGGAGAGAACAGAGTGAAACCTAAAAATAAAAACTGCTACTGTAAACGAACGCTTCAACCTAGAAGAACAACATTTGGTGAGCCAAGTGGGATTTGTGTACCGATCATTACCACCAAGTATAATCAAGATTGGGTGAAAACATATTTGCTGGTATTTCGGAAACTCGTTATTTCTTAGAAGCTTGGCAAACCCTTTCAATGAAAGTGCTTTTCTACAGTTTGTGCATAGGGCTACTTGAAGAGGAAACAAACCATAGAGACAAAACAGAGAACTCCTTTATTTTGTCAAGTATCAAAGAGCTACTACAAACCATGTTGGATTTAGAGTTAGAAATTCATCTATCTATATAAAAGAGAACAGGGTGAAACCTAAACATAAAAAGTGCTACTGTAAACGAACGCTTCAACCTAGAAGAACACAATTTGGTGAGCCAAGTGGGATTTGTGTACTGATCATTACCACCAAGTATCATCAAGTTTGCGTGAAAAAATATTTGCTGGTATTTCAGAAACTCGTTATTTCTTAGAAGCTTGGCAACCCCTCTCAATGAAGGTGCTTTTCCCCAGTCTGTGCCTAGGGCTATTTGAAGAGGAAACAAACCATAGAGACAAAACTGAGAACTCCTTTATTTTGTCAAGTTTCAGAGATCTACTACAAACCATGTTGATTTTAGAGTTCCAAATTCATCTATCTATATAGGAGAGAACAGAGGGAAACCTAAAAAAAAAAAACTGCTACTGTAAACGAACGCTTCAACCTCGAAGAACAAAATTTGGTGAGCCAAGTAGGATTTGTGTCCCTGTAATTACCACCAAGTATCATCAAGATTAGGTGAAAAAATATTTGCTGGTATTTCGGAAACTCGTAATTTCTTGGAAGTTTGGCAATCCCTTTCAATGAAAGTGCTTTTCCACAGTCTCTGCTTAGGGCTATTTGAAGAGGAAACAAATCAAAGAGACAAAACTGAGAACTCCTTTATTTTGTCAAGTTTCAAAGAGCTACTACAAACCATGTTGCATTTAGAGTTCCAAATTCATCTATCTATATAGGAGAGAACAGAGGGAAACCTAAAAATAAAAACTGCTCCGGTAAACGAACGCTTCAACCTAGAAGAGCAAAATTTGGGGAGCCAAGTGGGACTTGTGTATTTGTAATTACCACCAAGTATCATCAAGATTGGGTGAAAAAATATTTGCTGGTATTTCGGAAACCCGTAATTTTTTGGGAGCTTGGCAAACCTTTTCAATGAAAGTGCTTTTCCAAAGTTTCTGCTTAGGGGCATAAAGAGGAAACAAACCATAGAGACACAACTGAGAACTCCTTTATTTTGTCAAGTTTCAAAGAGCTACTACAAACCATGTTGGATTTAGAGTTCCAATTTCATCTATCTATATGGGAGAGAATAGAGTGAAACCTAAAAATAAAAACTGCTACTGTAAATGAATGCTTCATACTTGAAGAACACAATTTAGTGAGCCAAGTGGCATTTGTGTACTGATCATTACCACCACGGATCATCAAGATTGGGTGAAAAAATATTTGATGGTATTTCGGAAACTCGTTATTTCTTAGAAGCTTGGCAACTCCTCTCAATGAATGAGCTTTTCCCCAGTCTGTGCCTAGGGCTACTTGAAGAGGAAACAAACCATAGAGACAAAACTGAGAACTTTTTTTATTTTGTCAAGTTTCAAAGAGCTACTACAAACCATGTTGAATTTAGAGTTCCAAATTCATCTATCTATATAGGAGAGAACAGAGAGAAACCTAAAAATAAAAACTGCTACTGTAAATGAACGCTTCAACCTAGAAGAGCAAAATTTGTGAGCCAAGTGGGATTTGTGTACTTGTCATTACCACCAAGTATCATCAAGATTGGGTGAAAAAATATTTGCTGGTATTTCGGAAACCCGTAATTTCTTGGAAGTTTGGCAAACCCTTTCAATGAAAGTGCTTTTCCACAGTCTGTGTCTAGGGCTAATTGAAGAGTAAACAAATCATAGAGACAAAACTGAGAACTCCTTTATTTTGTCAAGTTTCAAAGAGCTACTACAAACCATGTTGGATTTAGAGTTCCAAATTCATCTATCTATATAGGTGAGAACAGTGGGAAACCTAAAAATAAAAACTGCTACTGTAAACGAACGCTTCAACCTAGAAGAGCAAAATTTGGTGAGCCAAGTGGGATTTGTGTACTTGTCATTACCACGAAGTATCATCAAGATTGGGTGAAAAAATATATGCTGGTATTTCGAAAAACCCGTAATTTCTTGGGAGCTTTGCAAACCCTTTCAATGAAAGTGCTTTTCCAAAGTCTCTGCTTAGGGCTACTTGAAGAGGAAACAAATCATAAAGACAAACCGAGAACTCCTTTATTTGTCAAGTTTCAAAGAGCTACTACAAACCATGTTGGATTTAGAGTTCCAAATTCATCTATCTATATAGGAGAGAACGGAGGGAAATCTAAAAATATAAACTGCTACTTTAAACGAACTCTTCAACCAAGAAGAACACAATTTGGTGAGCCAAGTGGGATTTGTGTACTGATCATTACAACCACGTATCATCAAGACTGGGTGAAAAAATATTTGCTGGTATTTCTAAAACTCGTTATTTCTTAGAAGCTTGGCAACCCCTCTCAATGAAAGTGCTTTTCCACAGTCTGTGCCTAGGGCTACTTGAAGAGGAAACAAAACATAGGACAAAACTGAGAACTCCTTCATTTTGTCAAGTTTCAAAGAGCTACTACAAACCATGTTGGATTTAGAGTTCCAAATACATCTATCTATATAAAGAGAACAGAGTGAAACCTAAAAATAAAAACTGCTACTGTAAACGAACTCTTCAACCTAGAAGAACACAATTGGTGAGCCAAGTGTTATTTGTGTACTGATCATTACCACCAAGTATCATAAGGATTGGGTGAAAAAATATTTGCTGGTATTTCGGAAACTCGTTATTTCTTAGAAGCTTGGGAAACCCTCTCAATGAAAGTGCTTTTCCACAGTCTGTGCCTAGGGCTACTTGAAGAAGAAACAAACCATAGAGACAAAACTGAGAACTCCTTTATTTTATGAAGTTTCAAAGAGGTACTCCAAACCATGTTGGATTTAGAGTTCCAAATTCATCTATCTATATAGGAGAGAACTGAGTGAAACCTAAAAATAAAAACTGCTACTGTCAACGAAAGCTTCAACCTCGAAGAACAAACTTTGGTGAGCCAAGTGGGATTTGTGTACTTGTCATTAACACCAAGTATCATCAAGATTGGGTGAGAAACTGTTTGCTGATATTTCGGAAACTTGTAATTTCTTGGAAGATTGGCAACCCCTTTCAATGAAAGTGCTTTTCCACAGTCTCTGCTTAGGGATACTTGAGGAGGAAACAAATCATAGAGACAAAACTGAGAACTCCTTTATTTTCTCAAGTTTCAAAGAGCTACTACAAACCATGTTGGATTTAGAGTTCCAAATTCATCTATCTATATAGGAGAGAACAGAGAAAGACCTAAAAATATAAACTGCTACTGTAAACGAACGCTTAAACGTAGAAGAACCAAATTTGGTGAGTCAAGTGGAATTTGTGTACTGATCATTACCACCTGTATCATCAAGATTGGGTGAAAAAATATTTGCTGGTATTTCGGAAACTCGTTATTTTTTAGAAGCTTGGGAAACCCTCTTAATGAAAGTGCTTTTCCACAGTCTCTGCTTAGGGATACTTGAGGAGGAAACAAATCATAGAGACAAAAATGAGAACTCCTTTATTTTCTCAAGTTTCAAAGAGCTACTACAAACCATGTTGAATTTAGTGTTTTAAATTCATCTATATATCTAGGAGAGAACAGAGTGTAACCTAAAAATAAAAACAGCTACTGTAAAGGAACGCTTCAACCTAGAAGAACAAAATTTGGTGAGCCAAGTGGGTTTGTGTACGTATCATTACCACCAAGTATCATCAAGATTGGGTGAAAAAATATTTGCTGGTATTTCCAAAATCGTAATTTCTTGGAAGCTTGGCAACCACTTTTAATGAAAGTGCTTTTCCACAGTCTCTGCTTAGGGCTACTTGAAGAGGAAACAAACCATAGAGACAACACTGAAAACATTTTTATTTTGTCAAGTTTCAAACAGTTACTACAAACCATGTTGGATTTAGAGTTTCAAATTCATCTATCTATATTGTTGAGAACAGAGGGACACCTAAAAATAAAAACTGCACTTGTAAACGAACGCTTCAAACTCGAAGAGAAAAATTTGGTGAGCCAAGTGGGATTTGTGTATTTGTAATTACCACCAAGTATCATCAAGATTGGGTGAAAAAATATTTGCCTGTATTTCGGCAACCCGTAATTTTTTGGGAGCTTGGCAAACCCTTTCAATGAAAGTGCTTTTCCCCAGTTTCTCCTTAGGGCTATTAGAAGAAGAAAAAAATCATAGAGACAAAACTGAGAACTCCTTTATTTTGTCAAGTTTCAAAGAGCTACTACAAACCATGTTGGATTTAGAGTTCCAAATTCATCTATCTATATAGGAGCGAACAGAGGGAAACCTAAAAATAAAAACTGCTACTGTAAACGAACGCTTCAACCTAGAAGAACAAAATTTGGTGAGCCAAGTGTGATTTGTGTACTGATCATTAGGACCAGGTATCATCAAGATTGGGTGAAAAAATATTTGCTGGTATTTCGGAAACTCGTTATTTCTTAGAAGCTTGGCAACCCCTTTCAATGAAAGTGCTGTTCTACAGTTTGTGCCTAGGGCTACTTGGAGAGGAAACAAACCATAGAGACAAAACTGAGAACTCCTTTATTTTGTTAATTTTCAAAGAGCTACTACAAACCATATTGGATTAAGAGTTCCAAATTTGTCTGCCTATATGGGAAAGAACAGAGTGAAACCTAAAAATAAAAACTGCTTCTATAAAAGAACGCTTCAACCTAGAAGAACACAATTTGGTGAGCCAAGTGGGATTTGTGTACTTGTCATTACCACCGAGTATCATCAAGATTGGGTGAAAAAATATTTGCTGGTATTTTGGCAACCCGTAATTTCTTGGGAGCTTGGCAAACCCTTTCAATGAAAGTGCTTTTCCACAGTCTCTGCTTAGGGCTATTTAAAGAAGAAACAAATCATAGAGACAAAACTGCGAACTCCTTTATTTTGTCATGTTTCAAAGAGCTACTACAAACCATGTTGGATTTAGAGTTCCAAATTCAGCTATCTATATAGGAGAGAGCAGAAGGAAACCTAAAAATATAAACTGCTACTGTAAAGGAACGCTTCAACCTAGAAGAACAAAATTTGGTGAGCCAAGTGGGATTTGTGTACTTGTCCTTACCACCAAGTATCATCAAGATTGGGTGAAAAAATATTTGCTGGTATTTTGGATACTCATTATTTCTTAGAAGCTTGGCAACCCCTCTCAATGAAAGTGCTTTTCCCCAGTCTGTGCCTAGGTCTATTTGAAGAGGAAACAAACCATAGAGACAAAACTGAGAACTTTTTTCTTTTGTCAAGTTTCAAAGAGCTACTACAAACCATGTTGGATTTAGAGTTCCAAATTCATCTATCTATATAGGAGGGAACAGAGGGAAACCTAAAAATAAAAACTGCTACTGTAAACAAACGCTTCAACCTAGAAGAGCAAAATTTGGTGAGCCAACTGGGATTTGTGTACTTGTCATTACCACCGAGTATCATCAAGATTGGGTGAAAAAATATTTGCTGGTATTTTGACAACCCGTAATTTCTTGAGAGCTTTGCAAACCCTTTCAATGAAAGTGCTTTTCCACAGTCTCTGCTTCGGCCTACTTGAAGAGGAAACAAATCATAAAGACAAAACAGAGAACTCCTTTATTTTGTCAAGTTTCAAAGAGCTACTACAAACCATGTTGCATTTAGAGTTCCAAATTCATCTATCTATATAAAGAGAACAGAGTGAAACCTAAAAATAAAAACTGCTACTGTAAACGAACTCTTCAACCTAGAAGAACACAATTGGTGAGCCAAGAGGTATTTGTGTACTGATCCTTACCACCAAGTATCATCAGGATTGGGTGAAAAAATATTTGCTGGTATTTCGGAAACTCGTTATTTCTTAGAAGCTTGGGAAACCCTCTCAATGAAAGTGCTTTTCCACAGTCCGTGCCTAGGGCTATTTGAAGAGGAAACAAACCATAGAGACAAAACTGAGAAATCCTTTATTTTGTCAAGTTTCAAAGAGCTACTACAAACCATGTTGGATTTAGAGTTCCAAATTCATCTATCTATATAGGAGAGAACAGAGGGACACATTAAATTATAAACTGCAACTGTAAACGAACGCTTCAACCTAGAAGAACCAAATTTGGTGAGTCAAGTGGGATTTGTGTACTGATCATTACAACCAAGTATCATCAATATTGGGTGAAAAAATACTTGCTGGTATTTCGAAAACTTATTATTTCTTTAAAGCTTGGCAACCCCTCTCAATGAAAGTGCTTTTCCACAGTCTGTGCCTAGGGCTTCTTGAAAAAGAAACAAACCATAGGGACAAAACTGAGAACTATTTTATTTTGTCAAGTTTCAAAGAGATACTACAAACCATGTTGAATTAATAGTTCCAAATTCATCTATCTATATAAGAGAACAAAGTGAAACCTAAAAATATAAACTGCAACTGTAAACGAACGCTTCAACCTCGAAGAACGAAATTTGGTGAGCCAAGTGGTATTTGTGTACTGATCATTACCACCAAGTATCATCAAGATTGGGTGAAAAAATATTTCCTGCTATTTCGGAAACTCGTTATTTCTTAGAAGCTTGTGAAACCCTTCAATGAAAGTGCTTTTCCACAGTCTGTGCCAAGGGCTACTTGAAGAGGAAAGAAACCATGGAGACAAAACTCAAAACTCCTTTATTTTATGAAGCTTCAAAGAGGTACTAAAAACCATGTTGGATTTAGAGTTCCAAATTCATCTATCTATATAGGAGAGAACTGAGTGAAACCTAAAATAAAATCTGCTACTGTAAACGAACGCTTCAACTTCGAAGAACAAAATTAGGTGAGCCAAGTGGGATTTGTGTACGTCATTAACACCAAGTATCATCTGATTGGGTGAAACAATGTTTGCTGGTAATTCGGAAACTCGTAATTTCTTGGAAGCTTGGCAACCCCTCTCAATGAAAGTGCTTTTCCTCTCTTTCTGTTTAAGGCTACTTGAAGAGGAAACAAATCATACAGACAAAACTGAGAACTCCTTTATTTTGTCAAATTTCAAACAGCTACTACAAACCATGTTGGATTTAGAGTTCCAAATTAATATATCTATATAGGAGAGAACAGAGGGACACTTAAAAATATAAACTGCTACTGTAAACGAACGCGTCAACCTAGAAGAACCAAATATGTTGAGTCAAGTGTGATTTGTGTACTGATCATTACCACCAAGTATCATCAAGATTGGGTGAAAAAATATTTGCTGGTATTTCAGAAACTCGTTATTTCTTAGAAGCTTGGCAACCCATCACAATTTGGTGAGCCAAGTGGGATTTGTGTACTTGTCATTAACACCAAGTATCAAGTGCTTTTCCACAGTCTGTGCCTAGGGCTACTTGAAGAGGAAACAAACCATACAGACAAAACAGAGAACTCCTTTATTTTGTCATGTTTCAAAGAGGTAATACAAACCATGTTGGATTTAGAGTTCCAAATTCATCTATCTATATAGGAGAGAACAGAGTGAAACCTAAAAATAAAAACTGCTTCTGTAAAGGAACGCTTCAACCTAGAAGAACAAAATTTGGTGAGCCAAGTGGGATTTGTGTACTTGTCATTACCAACACGTATCCTCAAGATTGGGTTACAAAGTATTTGCTGGTATTTCGGAAACTCGTAATTTCTTGGAAGCTTGGCAACTCCTTTCAATGAAAGTGCTTTTCCACAGTCTCTGCTTAGGGCTAATTGAAGAGGAAACAAATCATAGAGACAAAACTGAGAACTACATTTTTGTCAAATTTCAAAGCGCTACTACAAACCATGCTGGATTTAGAGTTCCAAATTCATCTATCTATATATGAGAGAACAGAGGGACACCTAAAAATATAAACTGCTACTGTAAACGAACACTTCAACCTAGAAGAACACAATTGGTTAGTGAAGTAAGATTTTGTAATGATCATTACCACCAAGTATCATCGAGATTGGGTGAAAAAATATTTGCTGGTATTTCGGAAACTCGTTATTTCTTAGAAGCTTGGCAACCCCTCTCAATGAAAGTGCTTTTGCACAGTCTGTGCCTAGGGCTACTTGAAGAAGACACAAACTATAGAGACAATAATGAGAAGTATTTTATTTTGTCAAGTTTCAGAGAGCTACTGCGAACCATGTTGGATTTAGAGTTCCAAATTCATCTCTCTATATAGGCTAGAACAGAGTGAAACCAAAAAATAAAAACTGCTATTGTAGACGAAAGATTCAACCTAGAAGAACAAAATTTGGTGAGCCAAGTGTGATTTGTGTAATTGTCATTACCACAAAGTATCATCAAGATTGGGTGAAAAAATATTTGCTGGTATTTCGGAAACTCGTAATTTCTTGGAAGCTTGGCAACCCCTTTCAATAAAAGTGCTTTTCCACAGTCTCTGCTTAGGGCTACTTGAAGAGGAATCAAATCATAGACACAAAACTGAGAACTCGTTTATTTTGTCAAGTTTCAAAGAGCTACTACAAACCATGTTGGATTTAGATTTCCAAATTCATCTAACTATATAGAAGAAAACAGAGTGAAACCTAAATATAAAAACTACTAATGTAGATGAACGATGCAACCTAGAAGAACAAAATTTGGTGAGCCAAGTGAAACTGGTGTACTGATCATTACCCCCAAGTATCAACAAGATTGGGTGAAAAAATATTTGCTGGTATTTCGGAAACTCGTTATTTCTTAGATGCTTGGCAACCCCTCTCAATGAAAGTGCTTTTCCACAGTCTGTGCCTAGGGCTACTTGAAGAGGAAACAAACCATAGAGAGAAAACTGAGAACTCCTTTATTTTGTCAAGTTACAAAGAGCTACTACTAACCAAGTTGGATTTAGAGTTCCAAATTCATCCATCTATATCGAAGAGAACAGAGTGAAACCTAAATATAAAAACAGCTACTGTAGACGAACGCTTCAACCTAGAAGAACAAAATTTGGTGAGCCCAGTGGGATTGGTGTACTGATCATTACCCCCAAGTATCATCAGGATTGGGTGAAAAAATATTGCAGGTATTTCGGAAACTCTTTATTTCTTGGAAGCTTGGCAACCCATCTCAATGAAAGTGCTTTTCCACAGTCTGTGCCTAGGGCTACTTGAAGAGGAAACAAACCATACGGACAAAACAGAGAACTCCTTTATTTTGTCATGTTTCAAAGAGGTAATACAAACCATGATGGATTTAGAGTTCCAAATTCATCTATCTATGTAGGAGAGAACAGAGGGACACCTAAAAATATAAACTGCTATTGTAAACTAACGCTTCAACCTAGAAGAACAAAATTTGGTGAGCCATGTGGGATTTGTGTACTTGTCATTACCACCAAGTATCATCAAGATTGGGTGAAAAAATATATCTGGTATTTCGGAAACTCGTAATTTCTTGGAAGCTTGGCAACCCCTTTCAATGAAAGTGCTTTTCCACAGTCTCTGCTTAGGGCTACTTGAAGAGGAAACAAATTATAGAGACAAACCTGCGAACACCTTTATTTTGTAAAGTTTCAAATAGCTACTACAAACCATGTTGGATTTAGAGTTCCAAATTCATCTATCTATATAGGAGAGAACAGAGGGAAACCTAAAAATAAAAACTGCTATTGTAAATGAACGCTTCAACCTAGAAGAACAAAATTTGGTGACCCAAGTGGGATTGGTGTACTGATCATTACCACCAAGTACCTTCAAGATTGGGTGAAAAAATATTTGCTGCTATTTCGAAAACTCGTTATTTCTTAGAAGCTTGGCAACCCCTCTCAATGAAAGTGCTTTTCCACTGTCTGTGCCTAGGGCTACTTGAAGAAGAAACAAACCATAGAGACAAAACAGAGAACTACTTTATTTTGCCATGTTTCAAAGAGCTACTTCAAACCATGTTGGATTTAGAGTTCCAAATTCATCTATCTATATAGGATAGAACAGAGTGAAACGTACATATAAAAACTGCTGCTGTAGACGAACGCTTCAACCTAGAAGAACACAATTTGGTGAGCCAAGTGGGATTTGTGTACTGATCATTACCACCAAGTATCACCAAGATTGGGTGAAAAAATATTTGCTGGTATTTCGGAAACTCGTTATTTCTTAGAAGCTTGGCAACCCCTCTCAATGAAAGTGCTTTTCCACAGACTGTGCCTAGGGCTACTTGAAGAGGAAACAAACCATAGAGACAAAACTGAGAACTCCTTTATTTTGTCAAGTTTCAAAGAGCTACTACAAAACATGTTGGATTTAGAGTTCCAAATTCATCTATCTATATAGGATAGAACAGAGTGAAACCTAAAAATAAAAACTGCTACTGTAAACGAACGCTGCAAACTAGAAGAACTAAATTTGTTAAGCTAAGTGGGATTTGTGTACTTGTCATTACCACCACGTATCATCAAGATTGGGTGCAAAAATATTTGCTGGTATTTCGGAAACTCGTAATTTCTTGGAAGCTTGGCAACCCCTTTCAATGAAAGTGCTTTTCCCCCGTGTCTGCTTAGGGCTACTTGAAGAGGAAACAAATTATAGAGACAAACCTGAAAACTCCTTTATTTTCTCAAGTTTCAAATAGCTACCACGAACCATGTTGGATTTAGAGTTCCAAATTCATCTATCTACATAGGAGAGAACAGAGTGAAACCTAAACATAAAAAGGGCTACTGTAGACGAACGCTTCAACCTAGAAGAACAAAATTTGGTGAACCAAGTGGGATTTGTGTACTGATCATTACCACCAATTATAATCAAGATTGGGTGAAAAAATATTTGCTGGTATTTCGGAAACTCGTTATTTCTTAGAAGCTTGGCAACCCCTCTAAATGAAAGTGCTTTTCCTCCGTCTGTGCCTTGGGCTACTTGAATAGGAAACAAACCATAGAGACAAAACTGAGAACTCCTTTATTTTGTCAAGTTTCAAAGAGCTACTACAAACCATGTTGGATTTAGAGTTCCAAATTCATCTATCTATATAGGAGAGAACAGAGGGACACATTAAAATATAAACTGCAACTGTAAACGAACGCTTCAACCTAGAAGAACCAAATTTGGTGAGTCAAGTGGGATTTGTGTACTGATCATTACCACCAAGTATCATCAATATTGGGTGAAAAAATATTTGCTGGTATTTCGAAAAATTATTATTTCTTTAAAGCTTGGCAACCCCTCTCAATGAAAGTGCTTTTCCACAGTCTGTGCCTAGGGCTTCTTGAAAAAGAAACAAACCATAGGGACAAAACTGAGAACTATTTTATTTTGACAAGTTTCAAAGAGATACTACAAACCATGTTGCATTAATAGTTCCAAATTCATCTATCTATATAAGAGAACAAAGTGAAACCTAAAAAAAAAAACTGCAACTGTAAACGAACGCTTCAACCTCGAAGAACAAAATTTGGTGAGCCAAGTGGTATTTGTGTGCTGATCATTACCACCAAGTATCATCAAGATTGGGTGAAAAAATATTTCCTGCTATTTCGGAAACTCGTTATTTCTTAGAAGCTTGTGAAACCCTTCAATGAAAGTGCTTTTCCACAGTCTGTGCCAAGGGCTACTTGAAGAGGAAAGAAACCATGGAGACAAAACTCAAAACTCCTTTATTTTATGAAGCTTCAAAGAGGTACTAAAAACCATGTTGGATTTAGAGTTCCAAATTCATCTATCTATATAGGAGAGAACTGAGTGAAACCTAAAATAAAAACTGCTACTGTAAACGAACGCTTCAACTTCGAAGAACAAAATTAGGTGAGCCAAGTGGGATTTGTGTACGTCATTAACACCAAGTATCATCAGATTGGGTGAAACAATGTTTGCTGGTAATTCGGAAACTCGTAATTTCTTGGAAGCTTGGCAACCCCTCTCAATGAAAGTGCTTTTCCTCTCTTTCTGTTTAAGGCTACTTGAAGAGGAAACAAATCATAGAGACAAAACTGAGAACTCCTTTATTTTGTCAAATTTCAAACAGCTACTACAAACCATGTTGGATTTAGAGTTCCAAATTAATATATCTATATAGGAGAGAACAGAGGGACACGTAAAAATATAAACTGCTACTGTAAACGAACGCGTCAACCTAGAAGAACCAAATATGTTGAGTCAAGTGTGATTTGTGTACTGATCATTACCACCAAGTATCATCAAGATTGGGTGAAAAAATATTTGCTGGTATTTTGGAAACTCGTTATTTCTTGGAGGCTTGGGATACCCTCTCAATGAAAGTTCTTTTCCACAGTCTGTGCCTAGGGCTACTTGAAGAGGAAACAAACCGTACAGACAAAACTGAGAAATCCTTTATTTTGTCAAGTTTCAAAGAGCTACTACAAACCAAGTTGGATTTAGAGTTCCAAATTCAACTATTTATATGGAAGAGAACAGAGTGAAACCTAAATATAAAAACTGCAACTTAGACGAACGCTTCAAACTAGAAGAACAAAATTTGGTGAGTCAAGTGGGATTTGTGTACTGATCATTACCACCAAGTATCATCAAGATTGGGTGAAAAAATATTTCCTGGTATTTTGGAAACTCGTTATTTCTTAGAAGATTGGCAACCCCTCTCAAAAAAAGTGCTTTTCCACAGTCTTTGCTTAGGGCTACTTGAAGAAGAAACAAACCATAGGGGCAAAACTGAGAACTCTTTTATTTTGTCACGTTTGAAAGAGCTACTACAAACCATGTTGGATTTAGAGTTCCAAATTCATCTATCTTCATCGGATAGAACAGAGTGAAACCTAAAAATAAAAACTGCTACTGTAAACGAACGCTTCAACCTAGAAGAACAAAATTTGGTGATCCAAGAGGGATTTGTGTACTTGTTATTACCACCAAGTATCATCAAGATTGGGTGAAAAAATATTTGCTGGTATTTCGAAAACTCTAAATTTCTTGGAAGGTTGGCAAACCCTTTCAATGAAAGTGCTTTTCCACAGTCTCTGCTTAGGGCTACTTGAAGAGGAAACAAATCATAGAGACAAAACTGAGAACTCCTTTATGTTGTCAAGTTTCAAAGAGCTACTACAAACGAAGTTGAATTTAGAGTTCCAAATTCATCTATCTATATAGGAGAGAACAGGGGGACACCTAAAAATATAAACTGCTACTGTCAACGAACGCTTCAACCTAAATGAACAAAATCGGGTGAGTCAAGTGGGATTTGTGTACTGATCATTACCACCAAGTATCATCAAGATAGGGTGAAAAAATATATGCTGGTATTTTGGAAACTCGTTATTACTTAGAAGCTTGGCAACCCCTCTCAATGAAAGTGCTTTTCCAAAGTCTGTGCCTAGGGCTACTTGAGGAGGAAACAAACCATAGAGACAAAACAGAGAACTCCTTTATTTTCTCAAGTTTCAAAGAGCTACTACAAACCATGTTGGATTTAGAGTTCCAAATTCATCTATCTATGTAGAAGAGAACAGAGTGAAACGTAAATATAAAAACTGCTACTGTGAGACGAACGCTTCAAACTGGAAGAACAAAATTTGGTGAGCCAAGTGGGATTGGTGTGCTGATCATTACCCCCAAGTATCATCAAGATTGTGTGAAAAAATATTTGCTGGTATTTCGGAAACTCGTTATTTCTTAGAAGCCTGGGATACCCTCTCAATGGAGGTGATTTTCCACAGTCTGTGCCTAGGGCTACTTGAAGAGGAAACAAACCATAGAGACAAAACTGAGAACTCCTTTATTTTATGAAGTTTCAAAGAGCTACTACAAACCATGTTGGATTTAGAGTTCCAAATTCATCTATCTATATAGGAGAGAACAGAATGAAACCTAAAAATAAAAACTGCTTCTGTAAAGGAACGCTTCAACCTAGAAGAACAAAATTTGGTGAGCCAAGTGGGATTTGTGTACTTGTCATTACCAACACGTATCGTCAAGATTGGGTTACAAAGTATTTGCTGGTATTTCGGAAACTCGTAATTTCTTGGAAGCTTGGCAACTCCTTTCAATGAAAGTGCTTTTCCACAGTCTCTGCTTAGGGCTAATTGAAGAGGAAACAAATCATAGAGACAAAACTGAGAACTACTTTTTTTGTCAAGTTTCAAAGCGCTACTACAAACCATGCTGGATTTAGAGTTCCAAATTCATCTATCTATATATGAGAGAACAGAGGGACACCTAAAAATATAAACTGCTACTGTAAACGAACGCTTCAACCTAGAAGAACACAATTGGTTAGTGAAGTAAGATTTGTGTAATGATCATTACCACCAAGTATCATCGAGATTGGGTGAAAAAATATTTGCTGGTATTTCGGAAACTCGTTATTTCTTAGAAGCTTGGCAACCCCTCTCAATGAAAGTGCTTTTGCACAGTCTGTGCCTAGGGCTACTTGAAGAAGAAACAAACTATAGAGACAATACTGAGAAGTATTTTATTTTGTCAAGTTTCAGAGAGCTACTGCGAACCATGTTGGATTTAGAGTTCCAAATTCATCTCTCTATATAGGCTAGAACAGAGTGAAACCAAAAAATAAAAACTGCTATTGTAGACGAAAGATTCAACCTAGAAGAACAAAATTTGGTGAGCCAAGTGTGATTTGTGTAATTGTCATTACCACAAAGTATCATCAAGATTGGGTGAAAAAATATTTGCTGGTATTTCGGAAACTCGTAATTTCTTGGAAGCTTGGCAACCCCTTTGAATGAAAGTGCTTTTCCACAGTCTCTGCTTAGGGCTACTTGAAGAGGAATCAAATCATAGACACAAAACTGAGAACTCGTTTATTTTGTCAAGTTTCAAAGAGCTACTACAAACCATGTTGGATTTAGATTTCCAAATTCATCTAACTATATAGAAGAAAACAGAGTGAAACCTAAATATAAAAACTACTAATGTAGATGAACGATGCAACCTAGAAGAACAAAATTTGGTGAGCCAAGTGAAACTGGTGTACTGATCATTACCCCCAAGTATCAACAAGATTGGGTGAAAAAATATTTGCTGGTATTTCGGAAACTCGTTATTTCTTAGACGCTTGGCAACCACTCTCAATGAAAGTGCTTTTCCACAGTCTGTGCCTAGGGCTACTTGAAGAGGAAACAAACCATAGAGACAAAACTGAGAACTCCTTTATTTTGTCAAGTTACAAAGAGCTACTACAAACCAAGTTGGATTTAGAGTTCCAAATTCATCCATCTATATCGAAGAGAACAGAGTGAAACCTAAATATAAAAACAGCTACTGTAGACGAACGCTTCAACCTAGAAGAACAAAATTTGGTGAGCCCAGTGGGATTGGTGTACTGATCATTACCCCCAAGTATCATCAGGATTGGGTGAAAAAATATTGCTGGTATTTCGGAAACTCGTTATTTCTTGGAAGCTTGGCAACCCATCTCAATGAAAGTGCTTTTCCACAGTCTGTGCCTAGGGCTACTTGAAGAGGAAACAAACCATACGGACAAAACAGAGAACTCCTTTATTTTGTCATGTTTCAAAGAGGTAATACAAACCATGATGGATTTAGAGTTCCAAATTCATCTATCTATGTAGGAGAGAACAGAGGGACACCTAAAAATATAAACTGCTACTGTAAACTAACGCTTCAACCTAGAAGAACAAAATTTGGTGAGCCATGTGGGATTTGTGTACTTGTCATTACCACCAAGTATCATCAAGATTAGGTGAAAAAATATATCTGGTATTTCGGAAACTCGTAATTTCTTGGAAGCTTGGCAACCCCTTTCAATGAAAGTGCTTTTCCACAGTCTCTGCTTAGGGCTACTTGAAGAGGAAACAAATTATAGAGACAAACCTGCGAACAACTTTATTTTGTAAAGTTTCAAATAGCTACTACAAACCATGTTGGATTTAGAGTTCCAAATTCATCTATCTATATAGGAGAGAACAGAGGGAAACCTAAAAATAAAAACTGCTATTGTAAATGAACGCTTCAACCTAGAAGAACAAAATTTGGTGACCCAAGTGGGATTGGTGTACTGATCATTACCACCAAGTACCTTCAAGATTGGGTGAAAAAATATTTGCTGGTATTTCGAAAACTCGTTATTTCTTAGAAGCTTGGCAACCCCTCTCAATGAAAGTGCTTTTCCACTGTCTGTGCCTAGGGCTACTTGAAGAAGAAACAAACCATAGAGACAAAACAGAGAACTACTTTATTTTGCCATGTTTCAAAGAGCTACTTCAAACCATGTTGGATTTAGAGTTCCAAATTCATCTATCTATATAGGATAGAACAGAGTGAAACGTACATATAAAAACTGCTGCTGTAGACGAACGCTTCAACCTAGAAGAACACAATTTGGTGAGCCAAGTGGGATTTGTGTACTGATCATTACCACCAAGTATCATCAAGATTGGGTGAAAAAATATTTGCTGGTATTTCGGAAACTCGTTATTTCTTAGAAGCTTGGCAACCCCTCTCAATGAAAGTGCTTTTCCACAGACTGTGCCTAGGGCTACTTGAAGAGGAAACAAACCATAGAGACAAAACTGAGAACTCCTTTATTTTGTCAAGTTTCAAAGAGCTACTACAAAACATGTTGGATTTAGAGTTCCAAATTCATCTATCTATATAGGATAGAACAGAGTGAAACCTAAAAATAAAAACTGCTACTGTAAACGAACGCTGCAAACTAGAAGAACTAAATTTGTTAAGCTAAGTGGGATTTGTGTACTTGTCATTACCACCACGTATCATCAAGATTGGGTGCAAAAATATTTGCTGGTATTTCGGAAACTCGTAATTTCTTGGAAGCTTGGCAACCCCTTTCAATGAAAGTGCTTTTCCCCCGTGTGTGCTTAGGGCTACTTGAAGAGGAAACAAATTATAGAGACAAACCTGAAAACTCCTTTATTTTCTCAAGTTTCAAATAGCTACCACGAACCATGTTGGATTTAGAGTTCCAAATTCATCTATCTACATAGGAGAGAACAGAGTGAAACCTAAACATAAAAAGGGCTACTGTAGACGAACGCTTCAACCTAAAAGAACAAAATTTGGTGAACCAAGTGGGATTTGTGTACTGATCATTACCACCAATTATAATCAAGATTGGGTGAAAAAATATTTGCTGGTATTTCGGAAACTCGTTATTTCTTAGAAGCTTGGCAACCCCTCTAAATGAAAGTGCTTTTCCTCCGTCTGTGCCTTGGGCTACTTGAATAGGAAACAAACCATAGAGACAAAACTGAGAACTCCTTTATTTTGTCAAGTTTCAAAGAGCTACTACAAACCATGTTGGATTTAGAGTTCCAAATTCATCTATCTATATAGGAGAGAACAGAGGGACACATTAAAATATAAACTGCAACTGTAAACGAACGCTTCAACCTAGAAGAACCAAATTTGGTGAGTCAAGTGGGATTTGTGTACTGATCATTACCACCAAGTATCATCAATATTGGGTGAAAAAATATTTGCTGGTATTTCGAAAAATTATTATTTCTTTAAAGCTTGGCAACCCCTCTCAATGAAAGTGCTTTTCCACAGTCTGTGCCTAGGGCTTCTTGAAAAAGAAACAAACCATAGGGACAAAACTGAGAACTATTTTATTTTGACAAGTTTCAAAGAGATACTACAAACCATGTTGCATTAATAGTTCCAAATTCATCTATCTATATAAGAGAACAAAGTGAAACCTAAAAAAAAAAACTGCAACTGTAAACGAACGCTTCAACCTCGAAGAACAAAATTTGGTGAGCCAAGTGGTATTTGTGTGCTGATCATTACCACCAAGTATCATCAAGATTGGGTGAAAAAATATTTCCTGCTATTTCGGAAACTCGTTATTTCTTAGAAGCTTGTGAAACCCTTCAATGAAAGTGCTTTTCCACAGTCTGTGCCAAGGGCTACTTGAAGAGGAAAGAAACCATGGAGACAAAACTCAAAACTCCTTTATTTTATGAAGCTTCAAAGAGGTACTAAAAACCATGTTGGATTTAGAGTTCCAAATTCATCTATCTATATAGGAGAGAACTGAGTGAAACCTAAAATAAAAACTGCTACTGTAAACGAACGCTTCAACTTCGAAGAACAAAATTAGGTGAGCCAAGTGGGATTTGTGTACGTCATTAACACCAAGTATCATCAGATTGGGTGAAACAATGTTTGCTGGTAATTCGGAAACTCGTAATTTCTTGGAAGCTTGGCAACCCCTCTCAATGAAAGTGCTTTTCCTCTCTTTCTGTTTAAGGCTACTTGAAGAGGAAACAAATCATAGAGACAAAACTGAGAACTCCTTTATTTTGTCAAATTTCAAACAGCTACTACAAACCATGTTGGATTTAGAGTTCCAAATTAATATATCTATATAGGAGAGAACAGAGGGACACGTAAAAATATAAACTGCTACTGTAAACGAACGCGTCAACCTAGAAGAACCAAATATGTTGAGTCAAGTGTGATTTGTGTACTGATCATTACCACCAAGTATCATCAAGATTGGGTGAAAAAATATTTGCTGGTATTTTGGAAACTCGTTATTTCTTGGAGGCATGGGATACCCTCTCAATGAAAGTTCTTTTCCACAGTCTGTGCCTAGGGCTACTTGAAGAGGAAACAAACCATACAGACAAAACTGAGAAATCCTTTATTTTGTCAAGTTTCAAAGAGCTACTACAAACCAAGTTGGATTTAGAGTTCCAAATTCAACTATTTATATGGAAGAGAACAGAGTGAAACCTAAATATAAAAACTGCTACTTAGACGAACGCTTCAAACTAGAAGAACAAAATTTGGTGAGTCAAGTGGGATTTGTGTACTGATCATTACCACCAAGTATCATCAAGATTGGGTGAAAAAATATTTGCTGGTATTTTGGAAACTCGTTATTTCTTAGAAGATTGGCAACCCCTCTCAAAAAAAGTGCTTTTCCACAGTCTTTGCTTAGGGCTACTTGAAGAAGAAACAAACCATAGGGGCAAAACTGAGAACTCTTTTATTTTGTCACGTTTGAAAGAGCTACTACAAACCATGTTGGATTTAGAGTTCCAAATTCATCTATCTTTATCGGATAGAACAGAGTGAAACCTAAAAATAAAAACTGCTACTGTAAACGAACGCTTCAACCTAGAAGAACAAAATTTGGTGATCCAAGAGGGATTTGTGTACTTGTTATTACCACCAAGTATCATCAAGATTGGGTGAAAAAATATTTGCTGGTATTTCGAAAACTCTAAATTTCTTGGAAGGTTGGCAAACCCTTTCAATGAAAGTGCTTTTCCACAGTCTCTGCTTAGGGCTACTTGAAGAGGAAACAAATCCTAGAGACAAAACTGAGAACTCCTTTATGTTGTCAAGTTTCAAAGAGCTACTACAAACGAAGTTGAATTTAGAGTTCCAAATTCATCTATCTATATAGGAGAGAACAGAGGGACACCTAAAAATATAAACTGCTACTGTCAACGAACGCTTCAACCTAAATGAACAAAATCGGGTGAGTCAAGTGGGATTTGTGTACTGATCATTACCACCAAGTATCATCAAGATAGGGTGAAAAAATATATGCTGGTATTTTGGAAACTCGTTATTACTTAGAAGCTTGGCAACCCCTCTCAATGAAAGTGCTTTTCCAAAGTCTGTGCCTAGGGCTACTTGAGGAGGAAACAAACCATAGAGACAAAACAGAGAACTCCTTTATTTTCTCAAGTTTCAAAGAGCTACTACAAACCATGTTGGATTTAGAGTTCCAAATTCATCTATCTATGTAGAAGAGAACAGAGTGAAACGTAAATATAAAAACTGCTACTGTGAGATGAACGCTTCAAACTGGAAGAACAAAATTTGGTGAGCCAAGTGGGATTGGTGTGCTGATCATTACCCGCAAGTATCATCAAGATTGTGTGAAAAAATATTTGCTGGTATTTCGGAAACTCGTTATTTCTTAGAAGCCTGGGATACCCTCTCAATGGAGGTGATTTTCCACAGTCTGTGCCTAGGGCTACTTGAAGAGGAAACAAACCATAGAGACAAAACTGAGAACTCCTTTATTTTATGAAGTTTCAAAGAGCTACTGCAAACCATGTTGGATTTAGAGTTCCAAATTCATCTATCTATATAGGAGAGAACAGAGTGAAACCTAAAAATAAAAACTGCTTCTGTAAAGGAACGCTTCAACCTAGAAGAACAAAATTTGGTGAGCCAAGTGGGATTTGTGTACTTGTCATTACCAACACGTATCGTCAAGATTGGGTTACAAAGTATTTGCTGGTATTTCGGAAACTCGTAATTTCTTGGAAGCTTGGCAACTCCTTTCAATGAAAGTGCTTTTCCACAGTCTCTGCTTAGGGCTAATTGAAGAGGAAACAAATCATAGAGACAAAACTGAGAACTACTTTTTTTGTCAAATTTCAAAGCGCTACTACAAACCATGCTGGATTTAGAGTTCCAAATTCATCTATCTATATAAGAGAGAACAGAGGGACACCTAAAAATATAAACTGCTACTGTAAACGAACACTTCAACCTAGAAGAACACAATTGGTTAGTGAAGTAAGATTTTGTAATGATCATTACCACCAAGTATCATCGAGATTGGGTGAAAAAATATTTGCTGGTATTTTGGAAACTCGTTATTTCTTAGAAGCTTGGCAACCCCTCTCAATGAAAGTGCTTTTGCACAGTCTGTGCCTAGGGCTACTTGAAGAAGAAACAAACTATAGAGACAATACTGAGAAGTATTTTATTTTGTCAAGTTTCAGAGAGCTACTGCGAACCATGTTGGATTTAGAGTTCCAAATTCATCTCTCTATATAGGCTAGAACAGAGTGAAACCAAAAAATAAAAACTGCTATTGTAGACGAAATATTCAACCTAGAAGAACAAAATTTGGTGAGCCAAGTGTGATTTGTGTAATTGTCATTACCACAAAGTATCATCAAGATTGGGTGAAAAAATATTTGCTGGTATTTCGGAAACTCGTAATTTCTTGGAAGCTTGGCAACCCCTTTCAATAAAAGTGCTTTTCCACAGTCTCTGCTTAGGGCTACTTGAAGAGGAATCAAATCATAGACACAAAACTGAGAACTCGTTTATTTTGTCAAGTTTCAAAGAGCTACTACAAACCATGTTGGATTTAGATTTCCAAATTCATCTAACTATATAGAAGAAAACAGAGTGAAACCTAAATATAAAAACTACTAATGTAGATGAACGATGCAACCTAGAAGAACAAAATATGGTGAGCCAAGTGAAACTGGTGTACTGATCATTACCCCCAAGTATCAACAAGATTGGGTGAAAAAATATTTGCTGGTATTTCGGAAACTCGTTATTTCTTAGACTCTTGGCAACCCCTCTCAATGAAAGTGCTTTTCCACAGTCTGTGCCTAGGGCTACTTGAAGAGGCAACAAACCATAGAGAGAAAACTGAGAACTCCTTTATTTTGTCAAGTTACAAAGAGCTACTACAAACCAAGTTGGATTTAGAGTTCCAAATTCATCCATCTATATCGAAGAGAACAGAGTGAAACCTAAATATAAAAACAGCTACTGTAGACGAACGCTTCAACCTAGAAGAACAAAATTTGGTGAGCCCAGTGGGATTGGTGTACTGATCATTACAACCAAGTATCATCAGGATTGGGTGAAAAAATATTGCAGGTATTTCGGAAACTCTTTATTTCTTGGAAGCTTGGCAACCCATCTCAATGAAAGTGCTTTTCCACAGTCTGTGCCTAGGGCTACTTGAAGAGGAAACAAACCATACGGACAAAACAGAGAACTCCTTTATTTTGTCATGTTTCAAAGAGGTAATACAAACCATGATGGATTTAGAGTTCCAAATTCATCTATCTATGTAGGAGAGAACAGAGGGACACCTAAAAATATAAACTGCTACTGTAAACTAACGCTTCAACCTAGAAGAACAAAATTTGGTGAGCCATGTGGGATTTGTGTACTTGTCATTACCACCAAGTATCATCAAGATTGGGTGAAAAAATATATCTGGTATTTCGGAAACTCGTAATTTCTTGGAAGCTTGGCAACCCCTTTCAATGAAAGTGCTTTTCCACAGTCTCTGCTTAGGGCTACTTGAAGAGGAAACAAATTATAGAGACAAACCTGCGAACACCTTTATTTTGTAAAGTTTCAAATAGCTACTACAAACCATGTTGGATTTAGAGTTCCAAATTCATCTATCTATATAGGAGAGAACAGAGGGAAACCTAAAAATAAAAACTGCTATTGTAAATGAACGCTTCAACCTAGAAGAACAAAATTTGGTGATCCAAGTGGGATTGGTGTACTGATCATTACCACCAAGTACCTTCAAGATTGGGTGAAAAAATATTTGCTGCTATTTCGAAAACTCGTTATTTCTTAGAATCTTGGCAACCCCTCTCAATGAAAGTGCTTTTCCACTGTCTGTGCCTAGGGCTACTTGAAGAAGAAACAAACCATAGAGACAAAACAGAGAACTACTTTATTTTGCCATGTTTCAAAGAGCTACTTCAAACCATGTTGGATTTAGAGTTCCAAATTCATCTATCTATATAGGATAGAACAGAGTGAAACGTACATATAAAAACTGCTGCTGTAGACGAACGCTTCAACCTAGAAGAACACAATTTGGTGAGCCAAGTGGGATTTGTGTACTGATCATTACCACCAAGTATCATCAAGATTGGGTGAAAAAATATTTGCTGGTATTTCGGAAACTCGTTATTTCTTAGAAGCTTGGCAACCCCTCTCAATGAAAGTGCTTTTCCACAGACTGTGCCTAGGGCTACTTGAAGAGGAAACAAACCATAGAGACAAAACTGAGAACTCCTTTATTTTGTCAAGTTTCAAAGAGCTACTACAAAACATGTTGGATTTAGAGTTCCAAATTCATCTATCTATATAGGATAGAACAGAGTGAAACCTAAAAATAAAAACTGCTACTGTAAACGAATGCTGCAAATTAGAAGAACTAAATTTGTTAAGCTAAGTGGGATTTGTGTACTTGTCATTACCACCACGTATCATCAAGATTTGGTGCAAAAATATTTGCTGGTATTTCGGAAACTCGTAATTTCTTGGAAGCTTGGCAACCCCTTTCAATGAAAGTGCTTTTCCCCCGTGTCTGCTTAGGGCTACTTGAAGAGGAAACAAATTATAGAGACAAACCTGAAAACTCCTTTATTTTCTCACGTTTCAAATAGCTACCACGAACCATGTTGGATTTAGAGTTCCAAATTCATCTATCTACATAGGAGAGAACAGAGTGAAACCTAAACATAAAAAGGGCTACTGTAGACGAACGCTTCAACCTAGAAGAACAAAATTTGGTGAACCAAGTGGGATTTGTGTACTGATCATTACCACCAATTATAATCAAGATTGGGTGAAAAAATATTTGCTGGTATTTCGGAAACTCGTTATTTCTTAGAAGCTTGGCAACCCCTCTAAATGAAAGTGCTTTTCCTCCGTCTGTACCTTGGGCTACTTGAATAGGAAACAAACCATAGAGACAAAACTGAGAACTCCTTTATTTTGTCAAGTTTCAAAGAGCTACTACAAACCATGTTGGATTTAGAGTTCCAAATTCATCTATCTATATAGGAGAGAACAGAGGGACACATTAAAATATAAACTGCAACTGTAAACGAACGCTTCAACCTAGAAGAACCAAATTTGGTGAGTCAAGTGGGATTTGTGTACTGATCATTACCACCAAGTATCATCAATATTGGGTGAAAAAATATTTGCTGGTATTTCGAAAAATTATTATTTCTTTAAAGCTTGGCAACCCCTCTCAATGAAAGTGCTTTTCCACAGTCTGTGCCTAGGGCTTCTTGAAAAAGAAACAAACCATTGGGACAAAACTGAGAACTATTTTATTTTGTCAAGTTTCAAAGAGATACTACAAACCATGTTGCATTAATAGTTCCAAATTCATCTATCTATATAACAGAACAAAGTGAAACCTAAAAATATAAACTGCAACTGTAAACGAACGCTTCAACCTCGAAGAACAAAATTTGGTGAGCCAAGTGGTATTTGTGTGCTGATCATTACCACCAAGTATCATCAAGATTGGGTGAAAAAATATTTCCTGCTATTTCGGAAACTCGTTATTTCTTAGAAGCTTGTGAAACCCTTCAATGAAAGTGCTTTTCCACAGTCTGTGCCAAGGGCTACTTGAAGAGGAAAGAAACCATGGTGACAAAACTCAAAACTCCTTTATTTTATGAAGCTTCAAAGAGGTACTAAAAACCATGTTGGATTTAGAGTTCCAAATTCATCTATCTATATAGGAGAGAACTGAGTGAAACCTAAAATAAAAACTGCTACTGTAAACGAACGCTTCAACTTCGAAGAACAAAATTAGGTGAGCCAAGTGGGATTTGTGTACGTCATTAACACCAAGTATCATCAGATTGGGTGAAACAATGTTTGCTGGTAATTCGGAAACTCGTAATGTCTTGGAAGCTTGGCAACCCCTCTCAATGAAAGTGCTTTTCCTCTCTTTCTGTTTAAGGCTACTTGAAGAGGAAACAAATCATAGAGACAAAACTGAGAACTCCTTTATTTTGTCAAATTTCAAACAGCTACTACAAACCATGTTGGATTTAGAGTTCCAAATTAATATATCTATATAGGAGAGAACAGAGGGACACGTAAAAATATAAACTGCTACTGTAAACGAACGCGTCAACCTAGAAGAACCAAATATGTTGAGTCAAGTGTGATTTGTGTACTGATCATTACCACCAAGTATCATCAAGATTGGGTGAAAAAATATTTGCTGGTATTTTGGAAACTCGTTATTTCTTGGAGGCTTGGGATACCCTCTCAATGAAAGTTCTTTTCCACAGTCTGTGCCTAGGGCTACTTGAAGAGGAAACAAACCATACAGACAAAACTGAGAAATCCTTTATTTTGTCAAGTTTCAAAGAGCTACTACAAACCAAGTTGGATTTAGAGTTCCAAATTCAACTATTTATATGGAAGAGAACAGAGTGAAACCTAAATATAAAAACTGCTACTTAGACGAACGCTTCAAACTAGAAGAACAAAATTTGGTGAGTCAAGTGGGATTTGTGTACTGATCATTACCACCAAGTATCATCAAGATTGGGTGAAAAAATATTTGCTGGTATTTTGGAAACTCGTTATTTCTTAGAAGATTGGCAACCCCTCTCAAAAAAAGTGCTTTTCCACAGTCTTTGCTTAGAGCTACTTGAAGAAGAAACAAACCATAGGGGCAAAACTGAGAACTCTATTATTTTGTCACGTTTGAAAGAGCTACTACAAACCATGTTGGATTTAGAGTTCCAAATTCATCTATCTTCATCGGATAGAACAGAGTGAAACCTAAAAATAAAAACTGCTACTGTAAACGAACGCTTCAACCTAGAAGAACAAAATTTGGTGATCCAAGAGGGATTTGTGTACTTGTTATTACCACCAAGTATCATCAAGATTGGGTGAAAAAATATTTGCTGGTATTTCGAAAACTCTAAATTTCTTGGAAGGTTGGCAAACCCTTTCAATGAAAGTGCTTTTCCACAGTCTCTGCTTAGGGCTACTTGAAGAGGAAACAAATCATAGAGACAAAACTGAGAACTCCTTTATGTTGTCATGTTTCAAAGAGCTACTACAAACGAAGTTGAATTTAGAGTTCCAAATTCATCTATCTATATAGGAGAGAACAGAGGGACACCTAAAAATATAAACTGCTACTGTCAACGAACGCTTCAACCTAAATGAACAAAATCGGGTGAGTCAAGTGGGATTTGTGTACTGATCATTACCACCAAGTATCATCAAGATAGGGTGAAAAAATATATGCTGGTATTTTGGAAACTCGTTATTACTTAGAAGCTTGGCAACCCCTCTCAATGAAAGTGCTTTTCCAAAGTCTGTGCCTAGGGCTACTTGAGGAGGAAACAAACCATAGAGACAAAACAGAGAACTCCTTTATTTTCTCAAGTTTCAAAGAGCTACTACAAACCATGTTGGATTTAGAGTTCCAAATTCATCTATATATGTAGAAGAGAACAGAGTGAAACGTAAATATAAAAACTGCTACTGTGAGACGAACGCTTCAAACTGGAAGAACAAAATTTGGTGAGCCAAGTGGGATTGGTGTGCTGATCATTACCCCCAAGTATCATCAAGATTGTGTGAAAAAATATTTGCTGGTATTTCGGAAACTCGTTATTTCTTAGAAGCCTGGGATACCCTCTCAATGGAGGTGATTTTCCACAGTCTGTGCCTAGGGCTACTTGAAGAGGAAACAAACCATAGAGACAAAACTGAGAACTCCTTTATTTTATGAAGTTTCAAAGAGCTACTACAAACCATGTTGGATTTAGAGTTCCAAATTCATCTATCTATATAGGAGAGAACAGAGTGAAACCTAAAAATAAAAACTGCTTCTGTAAAGGAACGCTTCAACCTAGAAGAACAAAATTTGGTGAGCCAAGTGGGATTTGTGTACTTGTCATTACCAACACGTATCGTCAAGATTGGGTTACAAAGTATTTGCTGGTATTTCGGAAACTCGTAATTTCTTGGAAGCTTGGCAACTCCTTTCAATGAAAGTGCTTTTCCACAGTCTCTGCTTAGGGCTAATTGAAGAGGAAACAAATCATAGAGACAAAACTGAGAACTACTTTTTTTGTCAAGTTTCAAAGCGCTACTACAAACCATGCTGGATTTAGAGTTCCAAATTCATCTATCTATATATGAGAGAACAGAGGGACACCTAAAAATATAAACTGCTACTGTAAACGAACACTTCAACCTAGAAGAACACAATTGGTTAGTGAAGTAAGATTTTGTAATGATCATTACCACCAAGTATCATCGAGATTGGGTGAAAAAATATTTGCTGGTATTTCGGAAACTCGTTATTTCTTAGAAGCCTGGCAACCCCTCTCAATGAAAGTGCTTTTGCACAGTCTGTGCCTAGGGCTACTTGAAGAGGAAACAAACTATAGAGACAATACTGAGAAGTATTTTATTTTGTCAAGTTTCAGAGAGCTACTGCGAACCATGTTGGATTTAGAGTTCCAAATTCATCTCTCTATATAGGCTAGAACAGAGTGAAACTAAAAAATAAAAACTGCTATTGTAGACGAAAGATTCAACCTAGAAGAACAAAATTTGGTGAGCCAAGTGTGATTTGTGTAATTGTCATTACCACAAAGTATCATCAAGATTGGGTGAAAAAATATTTGCTGGTATTTCGGAAACTCGTAATTTCTTGGAAGCTTGGCAACCCCTTTGAATGAAAGTGCTTTTCCACAGTCTCTGCTTAGGGCTACTTGAAGAGGAATCAAATCATAGACACAAAACTGAGAACTCGTTTATTTTGTCAAGTTTCAAAGAGCTACTACAAACCATGTTGGATTTAGATTTCCAAATTCATCTAACTATATAGAAGAAAACAGAGTGAAACCTAAATATAAAAACTACTAATGTAGATGAACGATGCAACCTAGAAGAACAAAATTTGGTGAGCCAAGTGAAACTGGTGTACTGATCATTACCCCCAAGTATCAACAAGATTGGGTGAAAAAATATTTGCTGGTATTTCGGAAACTCGTTATTTCTTAGACGCTTGGCAACCACTCTCAATGAAAGTGCTTTTCCACAGTCTGTGCCTAGGGCTACTTGAAGAGGAAACAAACCATAGAGACAAAACTGAGAACTCCTTTATTTTGTCAAGTTACAAAGAGCTACTACAAACCAAGTTGGATTTAGAGTTCCAAATTCATCCATCTATATCGAAGAGAACAGAGTGAAACCTAAATATAAAAACAGCTACTGTAGACGAACGCTTCAACCTAGAAGAACAAAATTTGGTGAGCCCAGTGGGATTGGTGTACTGATCATTACCCCCAAGTATCATCAGGATTGGGTGAAAAAATATTGCTGGTATTTCGGAAACTCGTTATTTCTTGGAAGCTTGGCAACCCATCTCAATGAAAGTGCTTTTCCACAGTCTGTGCCTAGGGCTACTTGAAGAGGAAACAAACCATACGGACAAAACAGAGAACTCCTTTATTTTGTCATGTTTCAAAGAGGTAATACAAACCATGATGGATTTAGAGTTCCAAATTCATCTATCTATGTAGGAGAGAACAGAGGGACACCTAAAAATATAAACTGCTACTGTAAACTAACGCTTCAACCTAGAAGAACAAAATTTGGTGAGCCATGTGGGATTTGTGTACTTGTCATTACCACCAAGTATCATCAAGATTGGGTGAAAAAATATATCTGGTATTTCGGAAACTCGTAATTTCTTGGAAGCTTGGCAACCCCTTTCAATGAAAGTGCTTTTCCACAGTCTCTGCTTAGGGCTACTTGAAGAGGAAACAAATTATAGAGACAAACCTGCGAACACCTTTATTTTGTAAAGTTTCAAATAGCTACTACAAACCATGTTGGATTTAGAGTTCCAAATTCATCTATCTATATAGGAGAGAACAGAGGGAAACCTAAAAATAAAAACTGCTATTGTAAATGAACGCTTCAACCTAGAAGAACAAAATTTGGTGACCCAAGTGGGATTGGTGTACTGATCATTACCACCAAGTACCTTCAAGATTGGGTGAAAAAATATTTGCTGGTATTTCGAAAACTCGTTATTTCTTAGAAGCTTGGCAACCCCTCTCAATGAAAGTGCTTTTCCACTGTCTGTGCCTAGGGCTACTTGAAGAAGAAACAAACCATAGAGACAAAACAGAGAACTACTTTATTTTGCCATGTTTCAAAGAGCTACTTCAAACCATGTTGGATTTAGAGTTCCAAATTCATCTATCTATATAGGATAGAACAGAGTGAAACGTACATATAAAAACTGCTGCTGTAGACGAACGCTTCAACCTAGAAGAACACAATTTGGTGAGCCAAGTGGGATTTGTGTACTGATCATTACCACCAAGTATCATCAAGATTGGGTGAAAAAATATTTGCTGGTATTTCGGAAACTCGTTATTTCTTAGAAGCTTGGCAACCCCTCTCAATGAAAGTGCTTTTCCACAGACTGTGTCTAGGGCTACTTGAAGAGGAAACAAACCATAGAGACAAAACTGAGAACTCCTTTATTTTGTCAAGTTTCAAAGAGCTACTACAAAACATGTTGGATTTAGAGTTCCAAATTCATCTATCTATATAGGATAGAACAGAGTGAAACCTAAAAATAAAAACTGCTACTGTAAACGAACGCTGCAAACTAGAAGAACAAAATTTGTTAAGCTAAGTGGGATTTGTGTACTTGTCATTACCACCACGTATCATCAAGATTGGGTGCAAAAATATTTGCTGGTATTTCGGAAACTCGTAATTTCTTGGAAGCTTGGCAACCCCTTTCAATGAAAGTGCTTTTCCCCCGTGTCTGCTTAGGGCTACTTGAAGAGGAAACAAATTATAGAGACAAACCTGAAAACTCCTTTATTTTCTCAAGTTTCAAATAGCTACCACGAACCATGTTGGATTTAGAGTTCCAAATTCATCTATCTACATAGGAGAGAACAGAGTGAAACCTAAACATAAAAAGGGCTACTGTAGACGAACGCTTCAACCTAGAAGAACAAAATTTGGTGAACCAAGTGGGATTTGTGTACTGATCATTACCACCAATTATAATCAAGATTGGGTGAAAAAATATTTGCTGGTATTTCGGAAACTCGTTATTTCTTAGAAGCTTGGCAACCCCTCTCAATGAAAGTGCTTTTCCTCCGTCTGTGCCTTGGGCTACTTGAATAGGAAACAAACCATAGAGACAAAAGTGAGAACTCCTTTATTTTGTCAAGTTTCAAACAGCTACTACAAACCATGTTGGATTTAGAGTTCCAAATTCATCTATCTATATACGAGAGAACAGAGGGAAACCTAAAAATACAAACTGCTACTGTAAAAGATCGCTTCAACCTAGAAGAACAAAATTTGGTGAGTCAAGTGGGATTTGTGTACCGATCATTACCACCAAGTATCATCAAGATTGGGTGAAAAAATATTTGCTGGTGTTTCGGAAACTCGTTATTTCTTGGAAGCTTGGCAACCCCTGTCAATGAAAGTGCTTTTCCACAGACTCTGCTTAGGGCTACTTGAAGAGGAAACAACCATAGAGAGAAAACTGAGAACTTCTTTTTTTTTGTCAAGTAACAAAGAGCGACTACAAACCATGTTGGACTTAGAGTTCCAAATTCATCTA